>NC_133647.1:85828322-86134220 GCF_009905375.1 Apium graveolens
AACTGAAACAATTATGATCTCTGATTTTTCCAGGTTGATCACGAACTCCTGGAAACTAACATCTTCGAGCCAGGCATCAAAAACTCTGAACGGTTTAGGCTCCCAATCCATCTCAGAAATGTAGATAGAGATTGGGGTGTGATCAGAGTGCCTCTTAAACCACCTTTTACAACATTACTCTAGGTTTAATCTCCAAGCATCATTAATCAAAATTCTATCAAATTTACCATTTTTGTTGCTGGGACCAAACCATATAAAATCAATACCGCCCCACACACTTCCACGAACAAATTATCCTCTACAAATAATTTAAATCTATTAGAATCCCTCTCATGGTAAATGCAACCCTCTTTATCTTCCTTTTTCTGAACACTGTTGAAGTCTCCCATGATACATATAGCTTCTTTAACAAAATCCTTGGACAACTTTCCAAGCTGATCCCATAATTTAATTTTTTAACGTTCAAAATACGGACCATGAACATTAGTTATATTAATAAAATTACCCGAACTCCTCAAAGCCCCTCTACACCAAAGTATATGGTGAGAAGAAAATATTTTAACGAGGGAAACACACATGCTATTCCAGAGGGTAAGAAGGCCACCAGATAGACCGATAGCATCAACTGATTCCCAAAAGATGTTCATATTGTCCTAGATTGCATCTATATTTCTCTTAGACCAGCCTTGGATTTTTGATTCTTGGATAAAGATTATGGAAGAACCAGAATCTCTGATTAATCTACAGAGGTCTGCCTTAGCTACCTCATTGCCAATGCCTCTAATATTCCAACTGGTGATACTTAAGTTCTGCATGAAATTGACAACTAATCAAGAAGGCGAACCAAAGAAACAATTAATTGGAATGCTGGAGCCTTTTCCTAATTAACTCAATATCCTCTTTCTCATCATTCCCAAAAGTTAGACCGAGTTGGACCCTTACCTCGTATACTTCTTTAGCTAGATCTTCTTTACCAGAGAAGAGACACCCTGATTTGATGAAGATTTTTCACTATTATATTATTTCTTTTTCTTCTTGCATTGCCTTTTTTGCTTTTGACTCTTCAAAGACTAATCAAAAAAGTTGAAAGTACTCGTCTTTTTGTGTCTTCCACCTCCCCTTTTCATTTTAAGTTTCCCAAGCTTGGAGCACACCTTTTTCTCTTCAAATTCATCCATTTGAATATTTTCATCTCCACTCCCTGCATTCGATAAAATTTCTGTATTTGAGATGAGGCTATCCTTCTCCGAGTTATTATCATCCTTATATCTCCAAATGCAATTGACAGGTCTAAAATCACTGTCCACAAAGTAGTCTTCAAATTTGAAATTCTGACGCCAATCATGAATCCTAGCCTCACTATACTCCAATTCCTTAGCCACCGGCTCTATGTCAGAGGGATCACTAGAAAGAACCTCATCCATTTGAGTTTTATCATCAGTATTAGTACTACAATTAGTTATTGAGCTTACACTAGGTTGAGCCATTATCCCTTCTTGTTCATTAACTTCAATTTCAGCTGAAGAGTGCCTCTATAATTCATCTTGCTTCATGTTGCTAATGTCCTCATATACTTGGTCTTCCAACATGGTTGATTTAATATTTTTTGAGCTATTTGGCAGGCATGGGTTTCAACTAAATAAACATCAAAAGGATCAACTTCAACGAATAATTTTAACGGAGCTCTAATCTTCTCCTTAATAAATGTATTAATACAAATGGTTGGGGTCTTGAGGTCACTAAAAATCCTGTTACTATTTTCCACCGCCACCAGACTACCCCAATCACTAAGTATTGACTTTAAAATCTAAATCTAGAAGACCAATGAGGTTGATCCAGGCTTTTCTAGGTGCTACAAAATCTTTTAGTATAGAGTCTTTGTGTGATTTAATCCAGATAGATAAATCATCCCAAACAATGAACTCCTTATCCTTAATGTTTAAGAAGGTGACAATGAAAATACATTTTTGAACCTTAGCTACAAAGAGACAAGGACAACCTTGACTAAGCAGCAATTCTGATAATGAATCAGGACTGTAATCTTCATACATTTCTACAGTCAAACTATTGTTGATTCTAACCTTTTCTACCTCCTTGATATGGAGTGGAGATTTGATCCCCTTCACAGAAATTTCTTTATTACCATAACTTGTATTGAGTTGCTCATGTTGATTTTCCCAGCCAGCCTTAAGTTCTTCAACTCTATGCATGACAGACATATTCTTAGTTTGTGGCCTATGTGACTTGCTATCCTTCTCAGGTGTTACCTTATCTTTTTTAGCTATATTTAGATGGTCCAATCGCCTTTCCTGGCCAGCAATAGCTTTCTCCGCTCTAGTTTTATCAAACTTGTTCCTTGCTTGTGGTTTCCCATGTCTACTCCATGAGAGGCTTGGTGGCTCCCCATAGAAACTTAATGAGCTGCCCTTTTCCATTATTTTCATTGCACCTTCTCTGCTCATTGTTTTGATAAACCCGAATCTGTTACCAAATCTATCTCTATTTAAGGGGAACTTGATGTATTTTATTGGACAGAGTTGTTTAAGAGATTTCCAGAGTTCAGTCTGAGAAGTCTTCTCATGCAATTTAGTGAAGAAAATCTATGATTTCCCCTGTTGACGCTTACTTGGTCATTCCTATTGTGTTGCTTCACAGTCTTTTGATGAGACAAAACATGCACCGAGGTTTTTACCACCTCAGCAAAAGACTTCCCATAATCTTGACTTTGATTAGATGTGCCTTGATTTTTTGGAGAAGAGCTAGTTGCCAACTTAGATTGGTTACTGAACCTAAGTGTCTTTGCATGAATCTGCCTTAACGCCTCCGTTATCTTACAATCCTGATTGTAAATAACAACCTGGAGGGTATCACAATCAACAAGGTGAGCATAATTGAAGATAAACTGAAGTTCATCTATCTTCCCATAAGTTTTTGGCTCAATGCTTCCATGATTTTGAATATTTCTCTCTCATGCTTCTCTTTCCTTTTTTGAACATTTCTCTCTCCTGTTTCTCTCTCCTGTTTTTGAACATTTATCTCTCCTGTTTCTCTCATGCTAATCTCTAGAATTAGTAACGAGTAATGAGTTATAGCTAATAGATACTCCCTCTTTGAATTCAGTACACATTCTAAAACTTTTATAAAATATATTTTTTATAATTATTTTATATTTTTTTAAATAAAAATATGATGTTTAAACTTTTATTTAATAAAAAAATTTTAAAAATTTATAAATTTATAATTTATAATAGTTTTAAAATGCGTGTTGAATATGAGAAAAAGAAAATTGTAAATAAATGGGATAGAGAGAGAATTTGTTAACAAAATATAATATTTTATGAGCTGGCTCTGTGGTCACCCTCAGGTAAGGGTGTACGCGGTTAAGTTTGATTTGGTTGTGAGGTTAAAATCACACTAAACTTCATATAATGGTTATCTTAAATTTTCAATCTTGGTCGCAATTGCGATTACGGTTTGATAGGGAATAAATAAATCCTGATTACGTAGTTAATGTTGTATTAATTACACATGATTTGGGCTGTAAGGCCCAATAAGAAGATGTATGATATTCAGACCAAAAAGGTTGACACATTGATCAGGCCTGATGGAACAAAGAAGGCCCAAAACCTTGATTATTAATTAATTTCGTAATTAATTAATAAGGGAGAAAAACAGCTATTAAGATAAGTCCTAGTGGGAATATAAATCCTTGTAGATTGGCCTCCAAGGAACCTCATGGGATAAAGAATCAGCTTCCTACTTCCTAGGACTCCAAAATCCATTCTAATTCAGAGACTTGACCACCAAGTCTCCTATACCAAGTCCAATTCAAGGACTCCCAACATCTATATAAGGGGCCTCACCCCACAAATCAGAACTACGTTTTTTGACTTGATCCTTGGCAATCAGCAAGGTACGTAGGCATCTTGTTAAGGCAGATTGAGTCACGAAACACAAGAGCAGTCAAATCGAGCCTCGAAGCTCACATTCCTTAGTGATAAATACAACAATTATATATCTCAGTTTTTAATCCATAACATTTGGCGCCATCTGTGGGAAGGCACAACAACAACCATGGCGAGAACACGGAGAACAAGCAGCGTCCTTGAAGGAGGGACACCTGCGGGGACAATCCAAACGATTTCGTCAACCGTGGAGGTGCCTCCACATTCAATGTAACACCCCCAAATCCGGGGTCGGGGATCCGGGTCGTCACGGTCTTTCTTTCCACAATATCACTTAACTTAATTAATAATAAATAACCTTATGATGTGACCCCACACTAACACACACCACAACCCGTTATAGTCTCAGAGATGAAATTGAAATAAGTACAAGTCCTTGAATCCACAATTTAAAAGTTATTACAACCCAAAATGATTACTTGATAAGTTTACAGTTAATTGCCATTATCTGCCATAAGTTATAATTATACAAAATTGGTTTCCAAAAGTAGAATGCCTGATCTACCAATAGATCTACCTCTGCAGCTATAGCAGCTACAACATCAACGGGAAGACGCAGGACGCTTCCCACGCGCTTGCGCTGGGTCTGCTTGAGTTTGGCCATCTTTCCTAACTGTTGTTGTGTGATGAAGAAATGAAGGAAGAGTGAGCATTACAGCTCACAAGATAATATATAGTGTAACAATAATGCAAGTATCTAAATGGATAACTTACTGGAAACCTTTATCGAGTGTAAGGTAATTACTTAAAGGATATAAGCTTAAAGGAAGATGAAGTTATCAATTACTTCACTATACTTATACCATTTTATAAAACTACTTGAACTACCACTGTTCAAAGTATTATAGGTTTCAAAAGGTCATCTCATAGATGAGACCACAAGTTAAGACTCGAATATATCCAATCTTTGAAATATTATTGAATGAAATGAAGTTATGAGATACTTCATTTGATGGAAACACCATTATAATTGCTTAACCCTGTCAATGCTTCGGCAACCACCCATTCGTAGCCTTTCGACCGAAATGCTCCGGGTAATGTTGCAGAAATATCCAATTGGATGATGAACTCATTACGGGAGTTTGCCACGCCAGGAAGACCACTTACGATGATCAGTCGTAGTAGTGCAACCCCACCATTTTCTACATGTAGAGGAGAACCGGTCGGATTTACTTGTCAACCGAACACTGGACTCCTAAGGAATGGACCGTCTTAGCGGAACTTCCAGGCCATTTGGGCCAATATAATAAGGTTGGGCCGGCGCCACTCGACCACTTACGCCACTCCTAGTTCAGATGAAATCCATGACCCTGAAACGTAAAGCTCGTTCTCCCTTTCCCCAAGTAGAAACTTGTTGATACGACTCCACTAAGAAGTCATATCTAGTTGGAAAGGAAAACTCACCGATATTTCCCAAGCGATGCCTGTTAATGGATTAACTTGTTCCCAGAATTTTACTTCCCGAGTGTTGGGTAAGTAATCAAAAACTCTTTTGTCAACGCAACAAACTTGTTGCGAATATAAAACACACTACAGAGCCGAATCCCTCAGGTTTTGAACGAGTATTTAAATCCCCTTCGAACGGAAGATCTTAAATATAAAAATGGGTTTTGGGATCCGCCCTAACTTCTAAAAATCATTTTGAAGACTCGAAAACATTTTTAAGAATGTTTGGAGTAATGCTGATTTAATAAAATAAATCAGTCCCGATATATTAGAAAATATCGGAATATTATTAATTAAATAATATTCCCATAAGGATGATCTTTTTAAATATAATCGAAGTAGAAGTTTTAAAACTTATACTTGAAATGAATATTAAATAACCAAAGATATACGTATACGAAAGTACTATCTTTATTTGTATAATCAAAAGTAAGTTTGATTATCGACACATTATTCTTTAATAAAATAAAGAATATTAATTAGTAAATAATCGGAGTCATAAGTCCTCGAATGAATATTCAAATAATATTCAATAAATAGAATAACAGAGTCATAAGTCCTGGAATGAATATTCAAATAATATTCATTAAATAGAATAAACGGAGTCATAAGTCCTCGAATGAATATTCAAATAATATTCATTAATAAAAAATAAAGTTATCGAATAAATCTTATTCGATTAATAGTTTTGAAAACTATATCTATATATATATAAATATATATATAATATACTCGGGAACATCGACTCCCGGTTTTAGAAAATGTTCACCTTTGGGTCTCCTATACTAAGGGTATACGCAACTACTGCTTATCTCTAGCATAGGTATTATGCAACTATAAGCATTGAAATCAACAGATAGATAACCAGATTACGAAAAAGACATGCATATATATATATATATATACCATATCAGCATGCTTCAATATATCAAAAAATTTGCTAATTAACCAACATGCATCTATCACAAGATAATGCATATACATATATACATCACAACAACAGTATAACGGGTAGAAAACTTGCCTGAGCGACTGGGGGTGGTAAAAGTCCTGGGATGAGTCTGGTAACCTATAAACCACATATAAGTTGGAATTAAACCAAAGTCGCTTATGAATCTATACTTTAACCAATTAGACTCTAACGCTCGCTTTGCGCTCAACGATTCTCTTAAGTCGCTTGAGTACCCTCGGCTCCACCATTTTTAATAAATTAACCATTAAGAGTTTTAAGGAGATTCTTTCGCGAGCACCTTACCAACTGCCTAATCCACTTTACATAAATGTTTCATACTCCAATTAGTCATTTACGGTCTTTAACCAATGTTTCAAATTAAGGGGAGGGGTAATGGTTCGGTCGCGAAGCGCCGTTACTTAAAACGGTCGTTTTTCCTAAACCGTACATCGGATTAAAACGAACCACATATCAAAACGAAGCTCGTAACATGAACTATCTAATCATGGAAATGGTCAAAACCTGACAGTGAGTTCACGGGTCCTAATGTTAAGAACAAAAACAGTCTAGGGTAATCGGACATTACGACGACTATGTTTACACGATTACCAATTTCGTACAACTCCAATTCAATTCACAAACAACCCACAATCATTGTTACAACCAAACTTCCTCCATATACTACTACAACAGCCCCAACAACTCAATATTTCCAATTTATACTACTTCCCAAACATGAACTAAAAGCTTACTTAAGTTCTTTAACTAATCAACAAGATTTTCAACTCCAAACACATCACAAAACCAACACATTTCTAAATACACAATAATCAAGCTTCTCATGAACCATACCAAACACAAAAACTCTAAATATACAAAAGTAGGGCTAGGGTATGAGATTATTCCTTCCTTGGTGAGTAAAAGTAACTAAGGAGCTTGGAATCACCCTTGAAAGTCCTTACCAAAGCTTAATCTAAACAAAAACTCAAGAACAAAATTTCAAGTTCTTGAAAAACACTATTCACCCTCTTCTTCCATGAATTTTAGGAAGAGATTGTGAAGGAATTTGAAGCTTAAACTTATAGGATATCTATATCTATGCACAAGGAACCTTAGGTAATTACCTCACTAATTAATGAAGCTTGGAACTTGGATTTGGGTTTTTCTTTTCTTGCAAAATGGAAGGGGCTGAGAGCTTTTGCTCGAAAATGGGAAGTCAACTTTGTGTTTTTGGTGTTATGATTTGTTTATTGGTTGTTTTTGCTTTTTGTTTTAATTAATTACCTTTTAACCATGGTGATTTTTGTGTGGCTTGAAATCAACCACACTTCCTTCCCTTTTTGGTCATGCTTAGGTCATCATTCTTATGTCATCTTCCCATGCTTGTCCTCTTCTTATTGGTTTGATAACATCATCATCAATAACCTCTTTGATTAGCTCCTAATTACTTGGCTAATGACCACTGATCTGCTATACGGTTCGCTTAACTTTCGTTTTCGTTTATCGTTTGAGGGATCATACCCGGGATCTTATTACTTGAGTTTCCTTAATCTTTCTCACTACATTATATTCCTTTTATGATCTTCTCTTATAATCCTTGAATTTAAATCCTTTTTATCATGTTACCTTATACTCAATTCTTTCGGTATCTGGTGGATTTTTGGGAAAAATCAAAGTGTTCGAATTTGGATTCTGACGATCTTTACATACACTTATATACCATACAGAGTACTAATAAGATCTCAGAATAACAATAAAAGAACCCCTACATACTGTGGCATGAAAAGTTTTTTTATTCAGCATAATCAGCAAAACCACTATTCATAAGGGTTACAAAAAGTTCAAAATTTTGGGGTTATTACAGTCTCCCCTCCTTAAAAGGATTCCGTCCCGGAATCAAATAGAAAACAAATGGGGGTACTTTTCTAGCATTGCGCTCTCTAGTTCCCAAGTTGATTCTTCCACATTATGATTCTGCCATAGCACTCTGACTAGCTTGATCACTTTGTTCCGAAGCACCTGCTCCTTCTTATCCATAATCTTTACTGGTCTCTCCACGTAAGTCAGATCTGGTTGCATATCCACCTGCTCGTACTCCACTATGTGTCTGGCATCCCGATGATACTTCCTTAGCATTGACACATGGAACACATTATGAACCTGTTGCAAGTTCGGGGGCAAGGCTAGCTCGTAAGCTAACTTCCCGATCTGTCTTAATATCTCAAAAGGTCCAATGTACCTGGGGCTTAATTTCCCTTTCTTTCCGAACCTCATTAATCCCTTCCAAGGGGACACTTTTAACAGTACTAAGTCCCCCAATTCATACTCCTTGTCCTTTCGGGCTAGGTCTGCATATTTCTTCTGTCTGTCTTGGGCTGCTACCAGCCATCCTCTGATGAGATCCACTATATATTTGGTCCTTTGGACCACTTCTGGTCCGAGCATCTTCCGCTCTCCTACTTCATCCCAGTATAAGGGAGATCGACACCTTCTTCCGTACAGGGCCTCATAAGGCGGCATTCCGATGCTAGCATGAAAGCTATTGTTATAAGAAAACTCGATCAACGACAAGTGATCATCCCAACTTCCTTTAAAGTCTATTGCACAGACTCTCAATATATCCTCTAGTGTCTGGATCGTCCTTTCACTCTGCCCATCCGTTTGGGGATGGTAAGCGGTACTCATGTTTAACTTGGTCCCCGCACATTCTTGAAAGCTCCTCCAAAATCTGGAGTTGAACCTGGGGTCTCGGTCTGAGATAATGGACGCTGGGACTCCATGTCGCGTCACTATTTCCTTAAGGTAAATGTCCACCAGTCTATCGACTGTGTATCTCTCATTGATAGGAATGAAATGAGCTGACTTTGTCAGTCGGTCTATAATCACCCATATGGCATCATGGTTGGCTTTCGTTCTTGGTAAGCCGATAACAAAATCCATAAGTATCTGTTCCCATTTCCATTCGAGAATCTCCAGGGGTCGTAAAAGTCCATTGGGTTTCTGGTGCTCTGCCTTTACTCTTCGGAAAGTCAAACATTTGCTTACCCATTCTGCTACGTCCCTCTTAATGTTGGGCCACCAGTAATACTCCTTCAAATCCCTATACATCTTGTTGCTTCCCGGGTGAATGGAATACCTTGAACTATGGCTTTCTGCCAAAATCTCGTCTTTAAGCTCTTGAACGTTCGAAACCCAAATCCGGTAGAAGTACCTCATTATCCCTTTATCATCTCTCTCAGTATGGATCTCTTCTCCAGTCATTGACTCTCTGCCTTCATTCATTACTTTCCCTTGGCACAATCTAATCTTTTCCAATAACTCTGGCTGCATCGAGATCTCAAACAGCTTTTCAGTTCCGGTTCCGGTTACCTTTACTTCTATTTCCATTCTCTCGAAATCCTTTATCAATTCTTCCGAAGTCATTATCATTCTGAGTTTTTCCTTCCTACTAAGGGAATCAGCCACCATATTGGCTTTCCCCGGATGATAGAGAATCTCACAATCATAGTCCTTGATTAGCTCTAACCATCTCCTCTGGCGCATGTTGAGCTCTTTCTGCGTAAATATGTACTTGAGGCTCTTATGGTCTGTGAAAATCTCGCACTTCTCTCCATACAAGTAGTGCCTCCAAATTTTTAAGGCAAAAACTATTGCCGCGAGCTCAAGGTCATGAGTAGGATATCTAATCTCATATTCCTTCAGTTGTCTCGACGCATCGCAATCACCTTACCGTGCTGCATAAGCACACACCCTAATCCTTTGTGCGACGCGTCACTATATATCACAAAACCTCCTTTTCCGTCTAGCAATGCCAACACCGGGGCCGTTACTAACCTTTTCTTTAATTCCTGAAAACTGTTCTCGCATTTTTCCGTCCATTCAAACTTCTCTGTCTTACGAGTAAGTCGTGTCAAAGGGGTTGCGATCTTCGCAAAGTCCTGTACAAATCTACGATAGTAGCCGACCAATCCTATGAAACTCCTTACCTCTGTGGGTGTGGTTGGCCTTTCCCAATTTGAGACCGCCTCTATCTTGGAGGGGTCGACCAATACTCCTTCTTTATTGATCACATGTCCTAAAAACTGTACTTCATTCTGCCAGAATTCACACTTCGAGAATTTGGCAAATAACTGTTCCTCTCTGAGTATTCCTAGAGCTATCCTCAAATGCTCTGCATGTTCTGCCTCAGTCCTTGAGTAGATTAAAATATCATAGATAAAAACTATCACACACTTATCCAAGTACTTCTTAAATACTCTATTCATTAAATCCATGAAAGCCGCTGGGGCGTTGGTTAATCCAAAGGACATTACCAAGAACTCATAGTGCCCATACTTGGTACGGAACGCGGTCTTGGGAATATCTTCGGGTTTAATCTTTAGTTGGTGATATCCCGTTCTCAGGTCAATCTTGGAAAAATAAACAGCATCCTTTAGCTGGTCGAACAGATCGTCTATTCTAGGTAACGGGTACCTGTTCTTTATGGTTAGCTTGTTCAACTCTCGGTAGTCGATGCACAGCCTCATGCTCCCATCTTTCTTCTTAACAAATAACACTGGTGATCCCCACGGAGACACACTGGGTCTTATCATACCCTTATCCAAGAGTTCTTGCAATTGGGTAGCTAATTCCTTCATTTCTAATGGGGCTAACCAGTAAGGTTCCTTTGAAACTGGCGCCATCCCCGGGGCTAACTCAATAGCAAATTCAATCACTCTATCGAGTGGTAATCCCGGAAGGTCTTGTGGGAATACATCTTCAAATTCGTTGACTACCGGAATATCTTGTAAGTTGGGCACCTCCTTCTGCGTGTCCACCACATAGGCTAGGTAAGCCTCATTTCCTTTTCGTAGCATCCTTTTGGCCTGGGCCATAGTCAAAAATTTATGCGTCTGCCTCTTTCCTCTAAATATGACTTCTTTCTTTCCTGGGATATTCAACTTAACTTTCTTCCCCTTACAATCTATCTGAGCATCATTGCTAGATAGCCATTCCATTCCCAAAATTACATTAAACTCCCCTAATTTAAAAGGAATCAGATCAACACTAAAAGATTGTTCCCCTATGCCTAACTCACAGGCGGGGTGAATCTAGTTAACAGGAATAACTTCATGATTGGCTATTTCTACTCGTAAGGGTTCTATCAAGGGTTCAGCCTTAAGTCTTAATTTACGCGCAAAGTCTCTTGATATAAAAGATTTAGTTTCTCCTGAATCAAATAAAACATTTGCACTAGCTGAATTTAGAGAAAGGAAAACTGCTATGACATCTGAGTCTTTCATAGCATCCTGGATTGTCATGTTGAAAGTCCTCGCAGTAGGTGGCTTATTAGAAGCAGCTCTGCTTGCTCCTGAAGCTGCTGGTTTGTTCATTGGGCATTCCCTCTTCCAATGACCCGGGCGTCCACACTGATGACAAGTGGTGGTTGGAATGACGGCAGGGACTGATGAAGGGCACTTGTGGGAATAGTGGCCCACTAGACCACACTTAAAGCAGGTTACTGGCTTTCCCTTACACTCCCCAGAATGCATCCTTCCACAAGTGTTACAGGCTAGCAATGGGGGTCGAGACTGGTTGGAATAGGACACTCTTGACTTCTGGCCGCTCTGGCTCACATTCACACTCACGGGCCGCTTAAACCCAGTGCTCCTTCCTGATAGGGACACTGCTCCTCGATTAAATCTAGTTGGGAAGCTCCCTCCGGCGGAACCTCCACCCATGCTCATACTTTTCCTCTTTATTCCCTTCTTCTCTCCTTTCTTCTGCATCTGTTCACTTTCGGCTTCTGCAATTGTTGCCTTTTGCACCAGAGTGGCATAATCCGTAAGCTCAAGGATTTCCACCCTATTCTGAATCCACGGTTTCAGTCCCTGCTGAAACCTCCTAGCTTTCTTTTCCTCGGTGCTCACAAACTCCGGCACAAACCTTGATAACTCGGTAAATTTTGCTTCGTACTCTGCTACAGATAAGTTATTCTGCTTTAGCTCCAAGAACTTGAGCTCCATCTGGTTCTCCATAAACCTCGGGAAATACTTTCCCAAAAACAACTGACTGAACCTCTCCCAGGTTATGATAGCATCTGTCTCCATGTTTTTCTTGGCCTCTCACCAATAATTGGCCTCTCCTTTCAGAAGGTAGGTAGCAAATACAGTCTTCTGTGCCTCATCGGTACTCAGAATCTCAAAGGATTTCTCCATTTCCTTTAACCATGCCCTTGCCTCAACTGGGTCGGCTGATCCGTGGAACTCAGGGGGCTTAAGGGACTTAAAAGCCCTGAAAGAGTTTGCCACGACATTGTTATTTCCTTGAGGGGGTGGGTTGGGTTGACGTTTCAAGTTCTGCCTTAGTAGTTGCTTGAACTGTCCCATGGGATCCATGCCTGGGTTTGGTACTGGTTGCTCAACCTCAGTTTCTCCTTCTGCAGCCTCTATCTGAAATCCTTCAATATCATATGTTTCCTCCTCCTCTTCATACAGAGAGTCATCCTATTCAACATAATCCTCATCTTCCTCTTCACTGTGTTCTTGGTTCCTACCGTCCTGGTTATGGCTTTCCTGGTCCTCAGATCCAGGGTTCGCCCTAGTTCCAATCTTTCTTGGCGGCATGATACTGATAAATTTTTTTTTGGGGAAATTCGACGTTAGGTCACAATCATACACAAAATTGTGCCTTGCACAGTTTCTATAATGGGGAGAATGTATCTCGGAATTCTATTATATTATGACAATTCTAAAAGAAGTGCAGAAATAATAATGATAAAAACACTGATCTCGTCACTAAGGAACTGAACTGAAAGGAAACAAATATATACATAATGCGAGAAATACATAGTTTGATCTGGTCAAAAGTACAATAGTGCTACAGCCATCTGCCCAAAAGTGATACACAAGAGTCTATCTGTCTAGTTAGAGAAAGGGATGCTATATACAAGTCAACTATCCCGGAAAATTGGCTCTTACTATGGCCTCGACTAACTAGACGACTAAACTATCCCATCACCGGTCCTGAATCACACACCAGAGCGGGTCAGCTCCCACACCCTTTCCATCGCACGCCGGAAGATGTAGTCAGCCTGCCGCCTGGAGATCCTACCATACCTGTCCCCCTAGAGCGATCGGAGTCTCGCACGGGCCGTGAGCTCTATCCCCGTCAGCTCCCTCCTCAAGGATCGGGGTATAGTAGCCCTAGTCTCATAAGCTCGGGCACACCTACCCGCCCTCTCCGCATCCAACTCCCTCCTGACCTCATCCAGCCGGGCCTCAACAACAGCCACTCGGGTCCTCAGTACATCCTGAACATAGTTGTGAGCTAACAAAGACTGCCTATGAGCAGGGTCGAGAGGTGGTGAATCGGGAGCCACTGGGGGTGTCTCCTTGGTCTGCCTAGGCTCGGAAGTATGGGTCTCAGAGCTGTCCTCATAAGGGCTCCAGGATAGTGGTGGAGGGGTAGGAGCTCTGACCACCGAGAGTGAGGGTAAAGGGATACCAATGTACTCTACCATAGCTCCGACATGCTCCTCAGTTACTAGGACCTCATCCGGGTCCTCCTCATCTAAAATTGCCACAACCTCCGTCTTTGACTCCTCTGAGGGGTCCTCCTCCTCCTCTTCCTCCATCTCAGGCTCCTCCTGATCCTCAGCATCTAGCAGTGCCTCATCATGCTCACGCTCGAACATCTCTGGGTCCTCTATCTCATGTGCCTACGCATTAAACGAGCTAAGTTACTATCATGATACTTATAAGGGTTCCCGTAAGGGTTTTAACTATCAGTGCTACTTTAAGTAGTCCGACTATGAACTTGGAAAGAGTTCTTATTATCTTTGTGAGTTTATTATTATATCGTCGCATCATCTTTGAGGTTTATAACGCTTGGCTCTGATACCATTTCTGTAACACCCCCAGATCCGGGGTCGGGGATCCGGGTCGTCACAGTCTTTCTTTCCACAATATCACTTAACTTAATTAATAATAAATAACCTCATGCTGTGACCCCACACTAACACACACCACAACCCGTTATAGTCTCAGAGATTAAATTGAAATAAGTACAAGTCCTTGAATCCACAATTTAAAAGTTATTACAACCCAAAATGATTACTTGATAAGTTTACAGTTAATTGCCATTATCTGCCACAAGTTATAATTATACATAATTGGTTTCCAAAAGTAGAATGCCTGATCTACCAATAGATCTACCTCTACAGCTATAGTAGCTACAACATCAACGGGAAGACGCGGGACGCTTCCCACGCGCTTGCGCTGGGTCTGCTTGAGTCTGGCCATCTTTCCTAACTGTTGTTGTGTGATGAAGAAATGAAGCAAGAGTGAGCATTACAGCTCGCAAGATAATATATAGTGTAACAATAATGCAAGTATCTAAATGGATAACTTACTGGAAACCTTTATCGAGTGTAAGGTAATTACTTACTGGATATAAGCTTAAAGGAAGATGAAGTTACCGATTACTTCACTATACTTATACCATTTTATAAAACTACTTGAACTACCACTGTTCAAAGTATTATAGGTTTTAAAAGGTCATCTCATAGATGAGACCACAAGTTAAGACTCAAATAGATCCAATCTTTGAAATATTATTGAATGAAATGAAGTTACGAGATACTTCATTTGATGAAAACACCATTATAATTGCTTAACCCTGTCAATGCTTCGGCAACCACCCATTCGTAGCCTTTCGACCGAAATGCTCCGGGTAATGTTGCAGAAATATCCAATTGGATGATGAACTCATTACAGGAGTTTACCGCGCCAGGAAGACCACTTACGATGATCAGTCGTAGTAGTGCAACCCCACCATTTTCTACATGTAGAGGAGAACCTGTCGGATTTACTTGTCAACCGAACACTGGACTCCTAAGGAATGGACCCTCTTAGCGGAACTTCCAGGCCATTTGGACCAATATAATAAGGCTGGGCCGTTGCCACTCGACCACTTACTCCACTCCTAGTTCAGATGAAATCCATGACCCTGAAACGTAAATCTCGTTCTCCCTTTCCCCAAGTAGAAGCTTGTTGATACGGCTCCACTAAGAAGTCGTATCTAGTTGGAAAGGAAAACTCACCGATATTTCCCAGACGATGCCTATTAATGGATTAACTTGTTCCTAGAATTTTACTTCCCGAGTGTTGGGTAAGTAATCAAAAACTCTTTTGTCAACACAGCAAACTTGTTGCAAATATAAAACACACCACAGAGCCGGATCCCTCAGGTTTTGAATGAGTATTTAAATCCCCTTCGAATGGAAGATCTTAAATATAAAAATGGGTTTTGGGATCCACCCTAACTTTTAAAAATCATTTTGAAGACTCGAAAACATTTTTAAGAATGTTTGGAGTAATGTTGATTTAACGAAATAAATCAGTCCCGATATATTAGAAAATATCCGAATATTATTAATTAAATAATATTCCCATAAGGATGATCTTTTTAAATATAATCGAAGTAGAATTTTTAAAACTTATACTTGAAATGAATATTAAATAACCAAAGACATACGTATACGAAAGTACTATCTTTATTTGTATAATCAAAAGTAAGTTTGATTATCGACACATTATTCTTTAATAAAATAAAGAATATTAATTAGTAAATAATCGGAGTCATAAGTCCTCAAATGAATATTCAAATAATATTCATTAAATAGAATAAATGTAGTCATAAGTCCTGGAATGAATATTAAAATAATATTCATTAAATAGAATAAACGGAGTCATAAGTCCTCGAATGAATATTCAAATAATATTCATTAATAAAAAATAAAGTTATCGAATAAACCTTATTCGATTAATAGTTTTGAAAACTATATCTATATATATATAAATATATATATATATATATAATATACTCGGGAACATCGACTCCCGGTTTTAGAAAATGTTCACCTTTGGGTCCCCTATACTAAGGGTATACGCAACTACTGCTTATCTCTAGCATAGGTATTATGCAACTATAAGCATTGAAATCAACAGATAGATAACCAGATTACGAAACAGACATGCATATATATACCATATCAGCATGCTTCAATATATCACAATAGATTGCTAATTAACCAACATGCATCTATCACAAGATAATGCATATACATATATACATCACAACAATAGTATAACGAGTAGAAAACTTGCCTGAGCGACTGGGGGTGGTAAAAGTCCTGGGATGAGTCTGGTAACCTATAAACCATATATAAGTTGGAATTAAACCAAAGTCGCTTATGAATCTATACTTTAACCAATTAGACTCTAACGCTCGCTTTGCGCTCAACGATTCTCTTAAGTCGCTCGAGTACCCGACTCCACCATTTTTAATAAATTAACCATTAAGAGTTTTAAGGCGATTTTTTCGCGAGCACCTTTCCAACTGCCTAATCCACTTTAAATAAATGTTTTATACTCCAATTAGTCATTTAAGGTCTTTAACCAATGTTTCAAAGTAAGGGGAGGGGTAATAGTTCGGTCGCAAAGCGCCGTTACTTAAAACGGTCGTTTCTCCTAAACCGTACATCGGATTCAAACGAACCACATATCAAAACGAAGCTCGTAACATGAACTATCTAATCATGGCAATGGTCAAAACCTAACAGTGAGTTCACGGGTCCCAATGTTAAGAACAAAAACAGTCTAGGGTAATCGGACATTACGACGGCTATGTTTACGCGATTACCAATTTCGTACAACTCCAATTCAATTCACAAACAACCCACAATCATTGTTACAACCAAACTTCCTCCATATACTACTACAACAGCCCCAAAAACACAATATTTCCAATTTATACTACTTCCCAAACATGAACTAAAAGCTTACTTAAGTTCTTTAACTAATCAACAAGATTTTCAACTCCAAACACATCACAAAACCAACACATCTCTAAATACACAATAATCAAGCTTCTCATGAACCATACCAAAAACAAAAACTCTAAATATACAAAAGTAGGGCTAGGGTATGAGATTATACCTTCCTTGGTGAGTAAAAGTAACTAAGGAGCTTGGAATCACCCTTGAAAGTCCTTACCAAAGCTTAATCTAAACAAAAACTCAAGAACAAAATTTCAAATTCTTGAAAAACACTATTCACCCTCTTCTTCCATGAATTTTAGGAAGATATTTTGAAGGAATTTGAAGCTTAAACTTATAGGATATTTATATCTATGCACAAGGAACCTTAGATAATTACCTCACTAATTAATGAAGCTTGGAACTTGGATTTGGGTTTTTCTTTTCTTGCAAAATGGAAGGGGCCGAGAGCTTTTGCTTGAAAATGGGAAGTCAACTTTGTGTTTTTGGTGTTATGATTTGTTTATTGGTTGTTTTTGCTTTTTTTTTAATTAATTACCTTTTAACCATGGTGATTTTTGTGTGGCTTGAAATCAACCACACTTCCTTCCCTTTTTGGTCATGCTTAGGTCATCATTCTTATGTTATCTTCACATGCTTGTCCTCTTCTTATTGGTTTGATGACATCATCATCAATAACCTCTTTGATTATCTTCTAATTACTTGGCTAATGACCGCTGATCTGCTATACGGTTCGCTTAACTTTCATTTTCGTTTATCATTTGAGGGATCATACCCGGGATCTTATTACTTGGGTTTCCTTAACCTTTCTCACTACATTATATTCCTTTTATGATCCTCTCTTATAATCCTTGAATTTAAATCCTTTTTATCCTGTTACCTTATACTTAATTTTTTCGGTATCTGGTGGATTTTCGGGAAAAATCAAAGTGTTCGAATTTGGATTCTGACGATCTTTACATATACTTATATACCATACAGAGTACTAATAAGATCTCAGAATAACAATAAAAGAACCCCTACATAGTGTGGCATGAAAAGTTTTCTTATTCAGCATAATCAGCAAAAACACTATTCATAAGGGTTACAAAAAGTTCAAAAGGGGTTATTACATTCAACCTATGCCGTCACCCAAGGAGGAGCCCAGGTAGGGGCAACTGAACCTCAACCTCAATGGACGATTCCCACGGCTCCTCAAGGTACGAATCCCCAACTTCAGCAACTATATACACCTGTGAATTCTCGACCCATTGGGTACGAATATTCAACTGTTTTAACCACTAACCCCCCTTATGGGATGCCCCTTTACCCCGAGGTTGGAGGAAGTGGACATGTTGGACGGAGTGAAACGCGGGGGCAAACACCCCCTACATACAAGGTTTGGTTCCTATCCCGGAGGACCGGGAATTTTCCGGTCCTTATACTGAGAGAGATTCTGAATCTTCGGATGATGAAGTGGCCCCAAGAAGGAGACGTGTTGGGAAAGAGCCGATGGTAACTAACGCCCTCGGAGCACCCGAGGGGTGAATCCCCAAGAAGTGCAGGAGAGAATCAAGGCCCATGAGACTGTGATTCAAAGGCTGAAGCGTGACTTGGAGGCACACCAGGTTCCCAGGCCCCCATTACCACCTAGGGGGAGAAATCCTCCCCCAATCATAGACCTGGATGGTCCGACATGAAGAAGGGCTGTAGTCCCAAGAGCTGATCCAAGCAATCTTCTTCCCCTTGGAGATCCTGATGATCCTACTCCACCATTCACTGAAGAGATAATGAATACCCACATCTCAAGGAAGTTCAAGATGCCCACTATCAAAGCTTATGATGGCAGGGGAGATCCCGTTAATCATGTCAGGACATTCTCCAATGCACTGTTATTGCAGCCCGTGAACGACGCTATTAAGTGTCGGGCCTTTCCTCTAACCCTGTCGGGTATGGCTCAAAGATGGTATAGTCGTCTGCCCCCGAACTCTATCGGGTCCTTCAGAGAATTAAGTCAGGCTTTTATTAAGCAGTTCATCAGTGGGGGAGTGCATGAGAAAAGTTCAGCATCCCTCATGAGCATTGTGCAGGGAGCAAAGGAATTCTTGAGAGACTACTTGAATCATTTTACGAAGGAAGCTTTAAAAGTCCCGGACCTTGATGACAAGGTCGCAATGATAGAACTGCAACAAGGAACTAGGGATGAGTTTTTCAAGATGTCTTTGGCCAAACGCCCCCTGAAAGTATGTTGCAGCTCCAGGATAGAGCAGGGAAGTACATAAAGGTGGAAGATAGCATGAGAAAGACCGTAGTGAGTAATGAGCCCACTGGAGGCAAGAAGCGGAAAACTGACCTGGAATATATTGCTAAGGACAAATATCCTAGAATTGAGCAAAACCCCGATTCACCCCCCAAGAAGGGAGGACCTGGGCAAAAGTTCACTGAATACGCTAAGCTGAACGCTCCTAAAAGCCAAATCTTGATGGAAATCGAGAAAGATCGAGATATTCGTTGGCCTAAGCCCTTGAAGGCTGATCCTTCCAAGTTAGATAAGAGCAAGTATTGCAGATTTCATAAAGATGTGGGTCATGACACCGATGAGTGTAGATAGCTGAAAGATGAAATTGAGTTCCTCATTCGAAAAGGAAGATTGAACAAATACACTGGAGAAGGAGGGGATAGGAATAACAATGGAAGAAAGAACTTTGAGGATCGTAGGAGGGACCAAGACGATCAGGGGCAGAATCCCCAACCAAGAGGACCGAAGAGGGCCAGGACAGAAGTGGCATTGGCTTTTGATGATTCTGACCTAGAGGGTGTGAAGTTTCCTCATGACGACCCGTTGGTCATAACACCTATAATAGGAAATATCCCGGTTAAGAGGGTCCGTGTGGATAATGGTGCTTCAGTGGATATCTTGCTCCATGACACCTTTTTAAGGATGGGATATAATGACTCCCAATTGACCTCAACCGACATGCCGATATATAGATTTGCGGGAGTGGAGTGCCCCGTGGAAGGGATAATCAAGTTGCCAACAACCATAGGACAGGAACCAAGGCAAGCAACACAGATGTTGGACTTTGTGGTAGTAAAAGCTAGTTCAACTTACAATGCTATCATGGGGAGAACAGGGATACATGCCTTCAAGGCAGTCCCGTCTTCCTACCATTCAGTTATGAAGTTTCCGACCCGGAATGGGATTGGAGAAGAGAAAGGAGATCCAAAAATGGCTAAAAGCTGTTATGTAGCCTTTTTGAGGGCAGATGGAGTTGGGGGGCAGGTTCTTCCTATTGAAGATATGGATATCCGAGAGAATGATGAGAAAAGAGGAAAGCCATCGAAAGACTTGGTTTCGATTTCTTTAGCCCCCGAGAATCCTGAGAGGATGACTTTCATTGGAGCCACACTCAAGGAGCCCCTCAGAGGGAAGTTGGTGAGATTTTTGCAAGAAAATAGTGATGTGTTTGCATGGTCAGCTGCTGATATGCCAGGCATAGACCCAGAACTGATTGCTCACAAGTTAAATGTGGAACCAAATCGGAAGACAGTGAAGCAAAAGAAAAGAAACTTTGCTCCAGAAAGGCAAGAAACTATAAAACAGGAGGTTGAGAAGCTCTTAGAGGCCGGTTTCATTGAGGAGATACAGTTTCCTGAATGGTTAGCAAACCCTGTAATGGTGAAGAAGGCCAATGGAAAATGGAGGATGTGTATAGACTTCACAGATCTGAATGATGCATGCCGTAAGGACTATTTTCCGTTGCCAAGGATTGATACTTTGATAGATGCCACTACTGGGCATGAGATGCTAAGCTTCATGGATGGATTTAGTGGGTATAATCAGATTAGGATACACAAGGATGACGTTCCAAAGGTATCATTCATCACTGAATTCGGTGTTTATTGTTATCTTGTTATGGCATTTGGTCTTAAGAATGCAGGAGCCACCTATCAAAGGTTGGTAAATAAAATTTTCAAGGATCTTATTGGCAAGACTATGGAAGTCTATGTTGATGACATGTTAGTCAAAAGTCTAGTAAAGACTGATCATATAACCCATTTGAGGGAAGCTTTTGAGGTCCTGAGGTACCACAAGATGATGTTAAATCCTACGAAGTGTGCTTTCAGAGTAGGATCTGGAAAATTTTTGGGATTGATGGTCTCCAAAAGAGGGATCGAGGCCAACCCCGATAAAATAAAGGCAATCCTGGACATGGAACCACCAAAACTGTCAAGGATGTTCAGAAGCTCACAGGAAGGGTTGCTGCGCTAGGATGATTTATCTCCAAGTCAGGAGACAGGTGCTTGTCGTTCTTTAAGTCACTAAAGAACATTAAGGACTTTGTATGGAGTGAGGAGAACCAGAAGGCATTCGAGGAATTAAAGAAATATATGGCCCTGACCTCGTTGTTGGCCAAGCCGGTTTTGAATGAAGTTTTATAGTTGTACTTAGCCATTTCAGGGAGTGCCTTGAGCGCTGTATTGGTTAAGGAGGAACTGAAAATCCAGAAACCCGTATACTATGTTAGCAAAATTCTGCATGGTGCTGAGTTGAATTATTTAACTATTGAGAAATTTTCTCTAGCCCTGGTAATGGCTTCAAGAAAGCTACGTCCTTACTTTCAGGCTCATCAAATTGAGGTGCTAACAAATCAGCCCCTGAGAAGTATCATTCATAGTCCCAAGGCTAGTGGGAGGTTGATCAAGTGGGCAATAGAGCTGGGAGAATTCGACATCAAGTATAAGCCACAAACGGCAATAAAAGCCCAAGCATTGACTGACTTCGTGGTGGAATGTACCATACCCAACCAAGAAGTCGGGGGGTAGGAGGATACCATACCTCAAGACAAGGAAGTTGATAAGGGGGACAAGGAATATGATGATAAGGAGAAATAATATTGGGTTCTCTATTTTGATGGAGCATCAAAAAAAAATTCAAGCAGAGCAGGTTTGGTTTTACAAAGCCCTGCTGGGTTCTTGATTGAGTATGCCATGAAGTTAGACTTCCCAACCACAAACAATGAGGCAGAATATGAAGCTCTGATAGCTGGTCTCGGTCTAGCAGGGACACTGAGAGTCAAGAACTTGAAGGTCTGTGGAGACTCGAAGTTGCTTATATCCCAGGTGAAGGGAGAGTTTGAGGCAAGGGATGATACGATGGCTAAATATGTCTGCCTAGTAAGGGCTGTGATGACCCAATTCGATGAATGCCATGTTGAGCACATTCCAAGGGAGGAAAATGCTAAGGCAGATGCCTTATCAAAGTCTGCTTCATTCGAGATTGAGGAAAGTTCAGGAAGTGTCTACTTCCGTGTCCTGAAGACACGGAGCATTGATGTTAAGCTTGTAGCTCCTATAGGTCTGGGGACGTCATGGATAGATCCCATTAAGACTCATATTCAAACCGGTTGGTTTCCAAACGATGCTACTGTAGCACGAAAGTTAGCTGTTCGGGCACTAAGGTACTCTTTGATAGATGGGATTCTGTATAAAAGATCTTTCGTGGTTCCTTACTTAAGGTGTCTCAGGCCCGATGAGGCAAGCTTGGCTCTTGAAGAAGTACAT
The DNA here is from genome assembly GCF_009905375.1 of Apium graveolens. Taxonomy (NCBI): domain Eukaryota; kingdom Viridiplantae; phylum Streptophyta; class Magnoliopsida; order Apiales; family Apiaceae; genus Apium; species Apium graveolens. Next base: position 85,851,049 of record NC_133647.1, read on the forward strand.
GAAGGTATTTGTGGGCAACACTTGGGGGGCAGGGCCTTAGCTCATAAGATAACCCGTTTAGGCTTCTATTGGCCAGAAATGATGGCTGATGCCAAAGAATATTTGAAGAAGTGTGACCGCTGTCAGAAGCATGCACCGGTCGTTAGACAACCCCCCGAGATGCTGACCTCTATCAACTCGCCCATCCCCTTTGCTATGTGGGGAATGGATATTCTGGGGCCTTTCCCCATGGCCACGATACAAAGGAAGTTCCTGATTGTAGCCATTGATTATTTCACTAAGTGGATTGAAGCCAAACCCTTGGCCAAAATCACAACTAAGCAGGTTGCACAATTCCTGTGGGAAAATATTATGTGCCGGTATGGGATTCCCCGCATCCTAGTCACTGACAATGGAACACAATTCAACAACGAGGAATTTAAGAAGTACTGTGAGGAAAATGAAATTGAGTTACGGTTCACCTCTGTGGCTCACCGCAAGCCAATGGGCAAGCAGAAGTAGCGAATCGAATAATCCTGGATGGACTGAAGAAGAGGATCGAGAAATCGAGGAATAATTGGGTGGATGAGATACTTCCAATACTGTGGGCCTATAGGACTACCTGTAGAGTTACAACTGGAGCAACTCCCTTTATGTTAGCATATGGGGCAGAAGCAGTTATTCCTGTGGAGATATCACATTTTTCTCCCAGGATTCAAGCTTTCAATGCTGAGGAAAATGAGGATGGGCAAAGATTAGCCCTGGATCTAATTAACGAAGTACAAGATGAGGCACATGTGAAGATAGTGGAATATCAGAAAAAGGCTTCATTTTACTACAACCTAAGGGTTAAAGAAAGGTTCTTCAAACAGGGTGACTTGGTCTTGAGGAAGGTAGAAGCTTCTGGTGTAGGACAGAAAGGGAAGCTTGCCCCAAATTGGGAAGGGCCATACAAGATCAAGAGTGTTCAAGGTAGAGGAACCTACAAGCTGGAGACTATGGATGGTTTTGAAGTCCCGAGAACTTGGCATGCACAAAACCTGAAGGTTTACTATGTGTAAGGCGATTGGATACGATTCTCACTTGTCAAGATGACAAGAAGGTTGAAAAGCACCTTGAAGCTTTGCTTGCTTAGGATTTATATGTTCTAGTTTTATTTTGAGGTTTATTAAGAGTCGTGTAAGGGATGAATCCCAAATAATTTATGAAAATTCATAAACTTTTTGAAATATGTTTGAATCTCTATGGCAAGGCAAGTAAAACTAAATGCGTGAAATGCAAGCATAAAATTTGATAAATAAAATAGATCAAATAAATATTACAAGAGTTTGATAAATAAAGTCTCGAAAATAAGATGAAGTAAACAAGCCACGCAGGGCTGGAAAAGCTCTAAGGAGCTGAGGTGCCCTCGGCATCCATATCGTCATCCCCTCCGCTCTCGCTAGAAGTCTATGTCATCTCGGAGGAGGAGGAAGAGCTGTCGTCCTCAGCAGGCCTGGAAAAAGACTTGGGAGGAGGAAGAAGCGGGTCCTGAGGGATGTGATCCGAGACAACTACTCGAGTGCGAAACCTCTGCAGCAAAGCCTCGTCATCAGGGCAGACATAGTCCGCCGGGTTAATATCAGGATAAGCCTCGTTCACGGTCCCAAGGGCCGTGTCCCAACCAGTCCTAAAAAACCCGGGGAAGACTGAGTCATCCCTTATCCTCATGGACTGGGCAAACTCCTCCGAGTCCAGATAGTTATCTATAGCCTTATCCTTCTCGGCCTGAAGCACCACCAGCTCGGCGTTAGATTCTCTGAGTTCTTCCTCCTTGCGCTTGAACTTCTTCTCTAGAGCAGCATACTTCTTCTGCTGCCTCCTGAGGGCATTGTCGGCCTTGTCAGAAGCCCGCTTCCAGGACTCGGCTTGCCTCACAGCACCTTGAAAATAGGCGTTAGACTGAAATGAAACAATAAGCAAAATGTAAGGCAAGTGAATGCTACAAATAAGAAAGATAAATTCAAGAAAAGGTCATACCGAAGCCAGAGACTGAGCTCCCATGAGCTTTATTCTCTCTAGGTCAGGGTGGCAACCACGTCAGTAAAATCTTTGGGAGTCATGCCATGGTAGGACCAATCCCAGGCATGCTTGGTGGATCCCACCATGGTATCCCCTCGGAGGAATCCCCAAATAGGCTGGAAGGCGCCTGTAGCAGCAACAACAGGAGTAGCAACAGTAATAGGAGCACTGGGAGCTTCGGCTCCCTCAGCTGAAGCCTCCCTCATGGGCTCCTTGTGCTTCCGTAAGAAGATAGGCTCCGTGGCCTTTCCTCGAGTGTCTAGGCCTATGAGCCGAGCTTTCTTCATCCTGGCAGTCTCTTCAACGGGAGGCACATTATCCTATTTGATGTCCTTAGCAGCTGCAAAACAAGATAGAAACAAAATAAGTGGTGTTAATAATGTATGAAACGAAATAAAATTGAGAAGGGAAGAAAAATACCCTGTTGAGAAATAGAGGATAGTCCCACATGAATGAGGGAGAACTCCTCTAAGAGAGTCCAGCTAGTAGTAGTGCCGTCATCCCGAGTAAGCTCATTATAAATAACAGTTTCCTCGGGAGTTAAGTGAATGGATTTGAGGCTACCATCACTAACCTTCCCGAAGGAAGATTTGAAGAGTGTGCCCCAGTCGCCATTCTCCCAACATAACCCGACGAAACTATTCCTCCAATTTTGGTTGTTATCGGGAATGGAGGTGAAAGGAATATGTCCTAAGTCCAATCATGTATTAGGATTTAGGAATAACTTTTTATGTAATCTGTTTTGATTTCATTGATATTAATAAAAGACTTGTTTTGTTTTTATTACGGGCTCTATCTATTTAAGTGTTTAAATAAGATATACCATAGTTCAGAGTAAAGTTTTTTATGGATTATGATGAGATCATAATAGTGAGACCTAAAAGATGATAACTCTAAACTTAAATAGTTCCTGGTCGTAGGATTACTAACTGGTAATTAATAATCCGCAGAGATCGGTACATACTATGCTTGCTTCATTATGAAGGATGTCTGTTCTCATAGACATTTGTGTGGTGACACTATAGCTAGTATGTAGGTGCTTATTATAGAATAAGTTCACTGAACATGACTCGCACAGCTGAACAACTGATGGAGTTCACTCACGTGTCAGCAGTTGTTCACATAGTCATAGTTGTACAAGTATCCTTAGACTTGAGGTCATCATAGTCATCTCGTGTACACTGAACTATGCTTTGGTTTAGTTCTTAGTCTCCAGGGACAATTATTAGGGCTCTACTGGGTATAGGAATTTGTACACGAAGATAGTGTACGATCAATAAAGGATCTACCCCTTCTAGTGAAGGAAGCGAATGTTCAAGGCTGATCCACTTATGCTAGTTCAGGAATCTCTGGGCAGAGTAAATGAAATTAGAAAGGAGTTTCTAATTTGTATAGAACTAAGCATAGTAAATGGTAAGCAAGTGATTGAATTAGATAGGCTTGACACGAGATCCATGCCTTGTATTTAATCAGGACATTGTAGGGTAGAAGGAGTTTATTGTACGGTAACTATTCACTGAATAGGTTCTTGGTATTCTAAGCAGTGAATTCATATTATCCGGATAGTCGCGATATGCTGAGAAGTATCCCTCATGATGTAGAATAAATGTGATTAATTAATTAATCATATTTAATAAATTAGAGAATTTATATAAATAATGATAAAATAGTTTTATTATTATTTATTTCTACTACCGGCTTAATATTGAACCTATAGGGTCACACCATAAAAAGAGAATGATTTAATGGTGGAGGAATTAATTAATAATGGCTGATAATTATTTATTTATGAAATAAATAATTAATTGGCAAATTTAATAATTGATTAAATGAGATTTAATTGATTATAAATTAATTAAGAAAAGTTCTTAATATTATTAATTAAAGGATTTAATTTTTGGAAATTAAATCAAGAGAGAGAATTATTTCTAAAGTGTTTAGAAAAAGGATTAATAATTAAAAAGTGTTTTAATTATTAATGAGAATAATAAATGGGATAATAATAATATTATTTATGGGAAAATTTCAGCTGAAAATTTTGCCTATAAATATACTATTTTAGACCCAATTTTCATTTGAACCTAAAAACCCAAAAGTTTTAGAAAACCAAATTCTCTCCACCTCCTCCTCCTCCTCCTTAACGTCGTTTTATTGGTGGATACCGGTGGAGTGCTTCACGTTTGAGGAGCAGCTGCTAAAAATCTCCGAACGTTGCTTTTGGATCGCATATTAAAGGTTAGTAATCGATCCCTATGTTTTTACCACGATTTATATGCTTTTATTTGGATTTTATATGTCTAAAAGTGTTTTACCATGCTCCCGCTGCGATTAAAATCCATCATTGGTATCAGAGCATAGGTTGTATGCATATAGATCTGTGGTAAAAATTTCAGAATTTTATGTGCTTGTATGAATTAATTATGATTTTTACAAGTTATATCATGGATTAATTTTGTCTGATGAGAAATCATTTCTCAGAATAATTTTGAATGTTGATCTGGGTTCTACAAGTGTTGTAGATCGTCTGGGTATTTTTTTCATAATTTTATGATGTATAGATTATTTATTATGAATTTTTGAAGTTGTTGCAATTAAATTCGTAATTAAATAAATTATATATATATATATTATTTGTAAGTATGTATATATATCTGTACTGCTGTCTGTGTTGTTCTGCACAGAGAAAAGGAAAAGCAGACAGAGAAAAGTCAGATGTACGGCGGCACGACGTTTGAGGAAAAAGACGGCGGCTGCTGCAGGGAAAAAAATAAATAAAATAAAGGGGTGTCGCACATTCCGGGAATGCGTTACACCTTGTGGCGCATTCACGGAATGCGTTACACCTTTTAATGGCTTAAAAGGGTTGTAACGCATCACCAGAATGTGTTACAGGGCTTGTAACGCGTTCCTGTAATGCGTTACAGCCCGACTGTTTACATTAAAATTGATTTTCTGGGAGTTTCGTAACTCCGTTTTAGGCGTGCAATATACCGTTGGATTCGTTTTTCCGAGACGGATCTAATGGAGTGATCAATTTTAGTTTATATAAAAGTTTTGAACTGTTTATATTTCCATGAAGTGTTTTAAAGCTGTTTTTGACTATTTTTAATTGCTTTTAAATGCTTCATGTGATACATAGAGATGTATAATGCTTAGACTAATGTGCTAGATGATATAACATGCCCACCTTGATGTTTATTCATGTTGATATATGTGATATATGCTTAGTTTATCATGCGATGATAGATTTAGGTGAACTTAAATGAACATAAGGCGTTTGTTAGACAACCTAGTATAGTGAAATTGTTTCATAACCTTAAGAACAATATAATGAATACAATCATGAGATTCTTGTGTTTGTGAAACACGTAATTGAATATGAATTTTCGATATGAGAGAAAGGATGATTCTGTCAACAACAGATTTCTATCTGTAAGAAAGGGTTATTAAGTGACGCCTCTTGACAATGCTCCACCCGATCTGGGAATCATCTGATTATTGATTATTGATTTGAAATATTTAATTTAAAAGGAAGAATCTCTTTATAATATGATTATGATTGTAACATAATATAATCCCTCTAAAATTAAATAATATCAAGTAGTAATTGGCCAATGACACAACGGGCTTGTGTCGGTCATAGCCTTCCAACATGATAGAAAGTAGTTCTTATTTTTAAATCATTGTCGTTTCGTGCCACAGCCGAGGGCTTTGATTTCGAAATAAGAAATACTTGTCTATTACATAGAGATGTGTACATTGAATAAGAATCTAAAGGTCGTTATGTGCCACAGCCGTGGGCCTTTGGGGACTGATTCAATTGTACGGAATATTGGGTTAGACTTGACTTAGAATATTGAGTTTGTCGTGCCACAACTGTGACTCAATTATTAAAGAGGCTAAAGTTTGATTAGGGAATAACATTAGATGTAATTGACAAGAGTTGTCTGCCTATTGAACATTACATGGCGTTTCGTGCCACAGCCGGGGTTGTGTAATGGAATGTAGGATCCCTATTCCCACTAGCATTATGAATGCTTAATTTTTCACGTAGGGGGTTGAATAAATTAGGTAAACTAGTGGGAGCCACTTATGAATAAAGACCCGATTCATATAGTGTTTTTTAAAATGAAATCGAATTTTTGCTGAGTGTTGTTATGTGTTTATCATTTACAGATTTACTATATTATGTCTTCTGCACTATCACTCAGGAGCATACTAGATGCTCACAAGTTGACTGATCCTAATTTAGCTGTATGCTTTCACTGTAACAAGTTAGGGCACTGGAAGAGAAACTGCAAGGTTTACCTTGCAGAATTGAAGAAGAGGAAGGGTAGTAAGACTACCAATTCTGATTCAGGCATGTTCATGATTGAAGTTAATATGTCACTAGGTCAAATTTCTACTTGGGTATTAGATACCGCCTGTGGTTCTCATATTTGCAATTCGTTGCGAGGACTAAAGGGAAGTAGGAATCTTGAAAAAGATGAGGTGATTCTACGTATGGGCAATGGAGCAAGGGTTGCGGCCATAGCTGTAGGATCATTTAGTTTACATATGCCTACGGGCAAGACTATTATTTTGAATAATTGTTATTACGTTCCCTCTATTGTGAGGAATATTGTTTCTATCCCTATGTTGGGTTTGGATGGTTTTTCATTTATTATTAAGAATAATGAATGTTCTATCCTTAGAGATAATGTTCTTTATGGATGTGGAATTTTAAATAATGGTCTATATGTATGTGACGTAGAACATGATTTACTTCAGATTGAACAAACTAATAAAAGAAAACGAGATGATGAAAATCTCGCCTATTTATGGCACTGTACGCTAGGTCATATTAGTGAAAATAGACTTTGGACATTGCATAAGGAAGGGTTACTAGACCCCTTTGATTTTGTATCATATCCTACGTGCGAGTCTTGTCTATTGGGTAAAATGACCAAATCTCCATTTGGTGGACATGGAGAGAGGGCTGCAGATTTGCTAGGATTGGTACACACAGATGTATGTGGACCAATGTCTACGCAAGCCATGGGAGGATTTTCGTACTTCATTACTTTCATAGATGATAGATCTAGATTCGGATATGTGTACTTGATGAAACACAAGTCTGAAGCCTTTGAAAAGTTCAAGGAATATAAACATGAAGTGGAGAAACAAACCAAACACAGTATTATAACTCTTCGATCAGATCGAGGTGGAGAATACTTGAATGGAGAGTTTCTAGATTATCTCAAAGAAAATGGTATAGTCTCCCAGTGGACTCCTCCATATACTCCACAGTTGAATGGGGTATCTGAAAGGAGAAATCGAACTCTGTTAGACATGGTTCGGTCCATGATGAGCTATGCAAATATTCCAGTATTCCTATGGGGTTACGCATTGGAACCCTCAACATATTTACTGAATAAGGTATCTTCCAAATCTGTTCCTCAAACTCCATATGAGATATGGAAAGAAAGGAAACCGAGTCTTAAACACGTTAAGATTTGGGGATGTCCAGCTTATGTCAAGAAAGTTGACCCAGATAAGCTGGAATCTCAATCCGTAAAATGTAGTTTTGTGGGATATCCTAAAGAGACTTTAGGGTATTACTTTTACACCGATCATCGGGTGTTTGTCTCCAGACATGCTACCTTCTTGGAAAAGCAGTTTATCCTTGAAGGAAACAGTGGGAGCAAAATTGAACTTGATGAAGTTCAAGAAGCACAAACTACTACGGTTCAAGTGGAAACACCTGTTCAGACTGAACAACCTTCTGTGGAATAGCCCATTCGTAGGTCAGAGAGAGTGTCTCGCCAACCTGAGAGGTATTATGGCCTTGTCATTGAGAATGACAATGAGTTGTCAATCATTGATGAAGACGGCCCTAAGACCTATAATGAGGCTATGAGTAGTGTTGACTCAGAGAAATGGCATAGAGCCATGAAATCCGAAATGGAATCTATGTATACCAACCAAGTATGGACTCTGGTTGAAGCGCCTGAAGGTGTTAAGCCTATTGGGTGCAAGTGGGTATATAAGAAAAAGATTGTAGCAGATGGCCAGGTGGAGAGCTATAAGGCTAGGCTAGTGGCAAAAGGATTTAATCGAAGACAAGGGATTGACTTTGATGAAACCTATTCACCTGTAGCCCTGTTAAAATCTATTCGGATTTTGCTTGCGATTGCTGCTTACTACGACTATGAAATCTGGCAATTGGACGTGAAAACGGCCTTCCTCAATGGGGAACTTGAGGAGGAAGTGTATATGACACAGCCGGAAGGGTTTCTTTCCAAGGGAAATGAACACCTAGTGTGTAAGCTGCTGCGAACCATATATGGTTTAAGGCAAGCTTCTCGTAGATGGAACATCTGTTTTGATGAGACAATCAAAGAGTTTGATTTTATCAAAAACATGGATGAACCATGTTTCTACAAGAAGGTTAGTAGGAGCACGGTAACATTTCTTGTATTGTATGTGGATGACATACTTCTTATAGGAAATGATATACCGATGCTGCAATCAGTCAAAGTATGGCTATCAAAGAACTTCACCATGAAGGACTTGGGAGAAGCTTCCTACATTCTCAGTATGAAGATCTATAGAGATAGATCTAGAAGAATGATAGGTCTTACCCAGGGTACATACATCCAGAAAGTGCTTAAAAGGTTTAGCATGGAAAACTCCAAAAGGGGTCTCATACCGATGAGTCATGGAGTGTCCCTTTCCGAAAAAATGTCTCCTAAGACACCTGAGGAAAGAGAGCGTATGAGTAAGATTCCTTATGCTTCAGCAATAGGATCTATCATGTACGCGATGTTGTGTACGAGGCCTGATGTTGCTTATTCAATTAGTGTGACGAGCAGATATCAGTCCAATCCAGGTGAAGACCACTGGAAAGTAGTGAAAAACATCCTTAAGTACTTGCGAAGGACTCAGGACATTTTTCTTGTTTTTGGCGGTGAATCTGAGTTGAAAATAGAGGGTTATACTGACTCTAGTTTTCAATCAGAGAGTAATAGCAAATCCATGTTAGGGTACGTGTTTACTCTAAACGGTGGTGCGATAAGTTGGAAAAGTTCCAAACAGTCGACAACGGCTGACTCCACAGCGGAAGCGGAATATATAGCTGCAAGTGAGGCTGCAAAAGAAGCTGTTTGGATGAGGAAATTTGTTTCTGAGTTGGGAGTTGTTCCTAGCGTCGAAGAGCCTATTGTGTTGTATTGTGATAACAACGCAGCAATAGCACAAGCCAAGGAACCTAGGTCTCATAAAAATTCCAAACATGTCCTGCGGCGCTTTCATCTGATTAGGGAGATTGTTGAAAGATGAGATGTCAACGTCGAGAGAGTTGACACACATAACAACGTAGCAGACCCACTCACAAAGCCACTTTCTCAGAGTCACTTTGATCGTCATAAAGACAAGATGGGTATTAGATACCAGAGTGATTGGCTTTAGTACAAGTGGGAGATTGAAAGGAATATGTCCTAAGTCCAATCATGTATTAGGATTTAGGAATAACTTTTTATGTAATCTGTTTTGATTTCATTGATATTAATAAAAGACTTGTTTTGTTTTTATTACAGGCTCTATCTATTTAAGTGTTTAAATAAGATATACCATAGTTTAGAGTAAAGCTTTTTATGGATTATGATGAGATCATAATAGTGAGACCTAAAAGATGATAACTCTAAACTTAAATAGTTCCTGGTCATAGGATTACTAACTGGTAATTAATAATCCGCAGAGATCGGTACATACTATGCTTGCTTCATTATGAAGGATGTCTGTTCTCATAGACATTTGTGTGGTGACACTATAGCTAGTATATAGGTGCTTATTATAGAATAAGTTCACTGAACATGACTCGCACAACTGAACAACTGATGGAGTTGACTCACGTGTCAGCAGTTGTTCACATAGTGATAGTTGCAAAAGTATCCTTAGACTTGAGGTCATCATAGTCATCTTGTGTACACTGAACTATGCTTTGGTTTAGTTCTTAGTCTCCAGGGACAATTATTAGGGCTCTACTGGGTATAGGAATTTGTATACGAAGATAGTGTATGATCAATAAAGGATCTACCCCTTCCAGTGAAGGAAGCGAATGTTCAAGGCTGATCCACTTATGCTAGTTCAGGAATCTCTGGCCAGAGTAAATGAAATTAGAAAGGAGTTTCTAATTTGAATAGAAATAAGCGTAGTAAATGGTAAGCAAGTGATTGAATTAGATAGGCTTGACACGAGATCCATGCCTTATATTTAATCGGGACATTGTAGGGTAGAAGGAGTTTATTGTACGGTAACTATTCACTGAATAGGTTCTTGGTATTCTAAGCAGTGAATTCATATTATCCGGATAGTCGCGATATGCTGAGAAGTATCCCTCACGATGTAGAATAAATGTGATTAATTAATTAATCATATTTAATAAATTAGAGAATTTATATAAATAATGATAAAATAGTTTTATTATTATTTATTTCTACTACCGGCTTAATATTGAACCTACAGGTTCACACCATAAAAAGAGAATGATTTAATGGTGGAGGAATTAATTAATAATGGCTGATAATTATTTATTTATGAAATAAATAATTAATTGGCAAATTTAATAATTGATTAAATGAGATTTAATTGATTATAAATTAATTAAGAAAAGTTCTTAATATTATTAATTAAAGGATTTAATTTTTGGAAATTAAATCAAGAGAGAGAATTATTTGTAAAGTGTTTAGAAAAAGGATTAATAATTAAAAAGTATTTTAATTATTAATGAGAATAATAAATGAGATAATAATAATATTATTTATGGGAAAATTTCAGCTGAAAATTTTGCCTATAAATATACTATTATAGACCCTATTTTCATTTGAACCCAAAAACCCAAAAGTTTTAGAAAACCAAATTCTCTCCACCTCCTCCTCCTTAACGTCGTTTTCTTGGTGGATACCGGTGGAGTGCTTCACGTTTGAGGAGCAGCTGCTAAGGATCTCCGAACGTTGTTTTTGGATCGCATATTAAAGGTTAGTAATCGATCCCTATGTTTTTACCACGATTTATATGCTTTTATTTGTATTTTATATGTGTAAAAGTGTTTTACCATGCCCCCGCTGCGATTAAAATCCATCAGGAGGCGCTGTTAAAGATATGCTTACATTTGGGTCTTTCCTTAACATAGACCCAACCACAAATACTGGAAGAGCTGTTATAACACTGAAAAACCTTCTTAAAAATAGCTACAGAAAGGGGAAAACCTTCCCTAAGGCAGCAAACCATAAAACATAAAATATTCTTCCAAGCGTTTGGAGGAAGCTGACATGTGTTTATTTGTAAATCAGCTAGAAGGTGAGGAATGAAGGAATGAAAAGGAAACCTAAGCCCAGCATTAAGGGCATCTGTGTAAATAAAAAGGGTATCAGGTTTCCAGTTGCAAGTACGATCGCCACCCGAAACTGGAACTAATCTAAGAGGAGGAAGAACGTTATAACGTGCATTTAATTTTTCAAAATCTATGTTATGCCAAGTGTTACAATGATTAAAAGAATCGAGATGTGCAGTGGAGGGATATTCATCCCCCCTAGTGTTAATCATATCGATCAAAGACATGTATGAAGAACGGATCTCGATATCCTTACCTCGTTTTGAAGCCGAGGCTATCTTGGCCGCCCTCTCGGAATTCTTGTCAGCCATTAGTAAAGCTTGGAAAAACCTGGAAACCTTGGAAGGAAGGGTGGCCGGAAAACTAAAGGAAGAGAAGTGTTGAGAGGGAAAGAATTGTAGATTGAGTGAAGAGGTGAAATGAGAAGTGTGAGGAAATCACACTCTCATCCCACCTTTATATAGCCAAAGAAGTTGTAATTTGGGCCTTAAAAAGCCCATTTGGGCCCAAAAATGAGAAGGTTCTGGAATTATCCAGGAAATTCCTGGAAAAATCAAGTGAAAAATTTAAATTTTTGAAGATTCTGGAAGAATCCAGAAAAACCTTAGAAAAACCTGGAATTTGGGTTCAGAGATAAGGCCAAATTCTAGAAAAATCTTGAAAAAATCCAAGTGTTTAGGGTTAAAAAGGCCCTGTCCAATAAAACCAGCCCAGAAAAGGGCCCAATTAGTTGAAAATCAAAGGCCCAAAAGGAAAAGCCCAGATTTAAGAAATGGGCACAGGATTAAAACCCACTAATGGGTTGGCCCAAGAGAATCCAGGCCCAAATTAGAAAAAGGGATGGCCCAAGATAGAGGCCCAGGAAAATTAGAAATAAAAGGTTGGTACCCTGACCCAATTCGATCAGGACTTGCATTAAAATCCTAGTCAAATGAATTGAGGTCGAAAAGCCTTCGACCAGGGCTAAAAAAGGGAGCTATTTCGGTCTAAAAAAGAATCCTAACCAAAAATTCCTGGTCAAAAAGGGGAGAAAAGAATATTTAAATGACTGTTTCATTCGACCAGAATGCCTGAATAATTTCTGACATTTTTTCTTGACCCTGTCGACCAGAAAGCAAGGTAAAATCCTGGTCGAATGGACCCTGCCCGAATTTTTGTCGACTGGGGCTTAAAAGAAAGGCTAAATCGGTCAAGATAAGGTGTTGTGACCGAAAAACCTAGTCGAAGATTTCTGCTCGAAAAAAAATAAATAAATATATATATATAAGAAAATCCTGGCCGAAATTCGACCAGGATTTCTGATCGAAAGAGCCCTCCTCGAAATGCTGTCGACCAGGGCTGAATGAAGGATAATTCGACCAGGATCTTGGTCGAATGGGATTCCTGGTCGAAATATGTAAAAAAAAAAGAAAAAGAGAAAAAGAAAAAGAAAAAAAAAGGATTTTATATTCTGAGTATTCCCCAAAAATTAAGGAAATTCCTTAAAATATTTTCTGAAAAATGTTAATATTTTCAGAAAATAAGGAATAAATCCAGAAAATTCAGGAAAAATCTCAGAATTAAGGGAAAAATCCAGAAAATTAAGGATAAATCCCAGAATTAAGGGAAAAATCCAGAAAATTAAGGATAAATCCCAGAATTAAGGGGAAAATCCAGAAAATTAAGGATAAAACCCAGAATTAAGGGAAAATCCTAGAATTAAGGGAAAAATTCCTGGAAATTAAGGAAAAATCCCAGAATTAAGGGAAAAATTCCTGAAAATTAAGATAATTCCTGAATAAAAGGAATAAAAGAAAATCGTTGTAAATGTGTAGGTCGCTCCACACCTTACACAAAAACGATACCCTGTAAGGGAACAAATGAACTTAACTTATGCGAAACCTAGTCAATATTTCCCAAAAGTTGGGGGGCAAATGATAGGGAATAAATAAATCATGATTACGTAGTTAATGTTGTATTAATTACACATGCTTTGGGCTGTAAGGCCCAATAAGAAGATGTATAATATTCAGACCAAAAAGGTTGACACATTGATCAGGCCTGATGGAACAAAGAAGGCCCAAAACCCTGATTATTAATTAATTTCGTAATTAATTAATACGGGAGAAAAATAACTATTAAGATAAGTCCTAGTGGGGATATAAATCCTTGTAGATTGGCCTCCAAGCAACCTCATGGGATAAGAAATCAGCTTCCTACTTCGTAGGACTCCAAAGTCCATTCTAATTCAGAGACTTGACCACCAAGTCTCCTATACCAAGTCCAATTCAAGGACTCCCAACATCTATATAAGGGGCCTCACCCCACAAATCAGAACTACGTTTTTTGACTTGATTTTTGGCAATCAGCAAGGTACATAGGCATCTTGTTAAGGCAGATTGAGTCACGAAACACAAGAGCAGTCAAATCGAGCCTCGAAACTCACGTTCCTTAGTGATAAATACAGCAATTATATATCTTAGTTTTTAATCCATAACACGGTAAATCGCGATTTTTTCAACCGCGACATTGCGGTTGGTGCGGATTAACTTGCGGTTCAACCACTGACTTGTACGATAAATGATAAATAAAATAGTTCATTAGCATGTACCTACCAAATCCTAAAATTTTGTATAACTAAAATGTTCTACATGTGTTTACTGTAAATTGTAAAACACATCCAGTAGTATACTACAACAAAATAATAAAATAGTACCCCAAATCCCAACACCCCAAAGACCCAAAATTTTTATTCTCTAATTTTTATATACGGTTTATAATATATATATATATATATGTATGTATATATATGTATATATAGTGATTTGTGGTTGCAATTCGATTTTTGCGATTATTTAAAAATTAAATCCACAGTCAATCCACAAATTTACGATTCCTGTACTTTCAATTCATATTCGACCCACACTTTACGATTATCCGCTAGAAGTAGTGCGATTGCGAGCGATGCAATTGAGCGAATTACATGTACAGCCGTACCCTCAAACAACAACCCTGAAATTAAGACAAATATAATAGAAGTATGGGGTATTTTTGTATATATAGGGGCATATTTTAATTATTACAAAAATATCATTAATATCTTTATGGAAAAAATAATATAATCTCGGGTAAGTTACCTGAGATCAGCTTGATGCCCAATTTTCTCATATTTTATGCGTAAAAGTAAAAATAAAAAAATTCCAAGTCAAAAAAAATTCTATTAAAAATAAAAAAGTAAAATAAGTTTTGTATTATTATAATGTAAAACAAGTCCAAGTCAAAAAAAATTCTATTAAAAAAAACGTCCACGTCAATATTATAACACCGAAAAAATTAAATCATATAAATAGTGGGATTTTGGTTTTATTGTTAAAATTTAAAATTTATACTACCTCCTTTTATATTTTATAACAAAAGAAATTCATTTTTTACGTTTCATTTATATTTCTTACAACTCAACAAAATATTACTTTTTGAAAAAATGAGAATATATTTTATTTCAAGTATGACATATATTATAATTAAATTTTAATTGATTCTATAAATTTTTTAACTTTTAAATAAAAGTATTTTTCTTGATCAACATATTATAAATAAATAATTATATATAAAATATCCTTTCAATAAAATTTATATAATTATAAATTATATAATACGATAAATATACAATAATTTATAAATTACTATATAATTTTAAATATAAAATACATCTAATTTTTCCTCCTAATAATCCTTCCGATTAATTTTCGATTCTTCTATTAATCCTAATTCAGTACCTCGATCAATATTTTCCGATTCTCGATACCGTAATTTAAGGCATGTAAGCGGGCAACATGCGCTTAAACTCTGATCCAGTGACATGCCTTGTTAACTTAGTTAAGAATAGTTTACTTCATGATTAGCTTATATAATTGGCCATAATGAATATTTTATATGTGTTTATAACTTGATTTTTACTTTCCAATGCGTCTATGGACGATTATTATTATATTATTACTAAGACGCACACATATATAGAATTCATTTGTGTGTCCTGTGCATGCCACGTTATTTTCTTTATGGGGCACGCTTTACAATCAAATTCTATATAACTTATGATTTTATTATATTATATAAAAATTTCTGAAAGGAAAGTACGAGGACATAATGAAACTCATGATGGTGTTAGGTACATATGAAAATTCTTTGAAATTGTTCAAATCCTGCTTAATTAAATTAGAGGATTAAAATATTCGCATTTTATTATTCTTTGAGAATGTTTAAAGATAAAATTCTACGGTGTTTGGCTTAAAAAAGAGGATAATTTTTTTATAAAACTGGTATGTACCAGAGATGCACAAAAAGTATGGATCCGAAAATCTGGCCCAATCTGATATGGTCAAAACTCAGCCCGATCCCGGGCCGGGCTTAGGGCCTCGATGGACACTATAATTTTAGGCAAAACCCGGCCCGGTTAAAAACCTGAGTTTCGGCCCGACGCGGTCTTTGGCCTGACCCGATTAAAAACCTGAAAAAGTCTAGTTAAAGTCTGATTATTCTAATATATTTTCTTATATATTTATGAATTTACATTTATTATAAATATAAATAATACTTTAAATACACATATATATTTACATATTAATGATTAATAATATTATTTATATACTTTATTGCTGGATTAATAAAAGAAGATATAGTAATTACATATATTTGGCTAACATTATTAAAATTTATTATTATATAAACATGTTTATTTTTCGCCGAACTCAAATTTTTTTAATGAAATAATGTTTTCATAAAATATTTCATGCAAACTAATACATTTTTACTATGATCTAGTCGTTAACATATATAGTTTTCAAAATCTCTATTAAAACTCGATACGATTTAAATTAGAAAAAAGACCGGTCCGATCCGGCCTGAAAAAAAGCCCGGTAAGGCCCTCCCCGAGGACCCAAAAAAATTCTGTCCCGGTCAAAACTCGGGTTTTTTAAGGTCCGGTCAAAACCTGGCTCAGTGGACCTTTTGTGCATCTCTAGTCTGTACTCTACTCTAGTACCAAGAGTCGTGCAGGATCCTTGGAGGGGAGATTCATGTGTATATATAGGGGTGAGAATCGATCGGTTTGGGCGGTTTGGAGGGTCCAAACCGAACCAAACCGAAATTAGCGGTTTTTCCTAAAATCCAATTTGAAACCAAACCATTATGTGAAAAAATCAAACCAAACAAATCTATTTAAAACGGTTCGGTTTGGTTTGGTTTCGGTTTAAACTGTTTTTACTATAAAACAAAGTAAGAAATTAAATTAAACTTAAATTTGTAAATAAAAATCGAAATTTTGTATCATATAATAGAATTATAGTTTCTATTATAATCATATTCAAAAAGAATACATAAAAATAATGACTTTGAAAAATAAAAAAAGGCAAGAAGATGAAAAAGATGCAACCAATTCTTATACTTTTATTGAATAAAAATAAAAATAGTGAAAACATAACATATACATAATTATTTATGTCTTAGAATAAAATATATTATGATTAGTTTTTTTATATGTTTTAGTTTACACTTATGTTGTACATTATAATTTTATTATTAATTGCACTTTACTAATATATATATATATTAATGTTTTAATTTAAATATTCGGTTCGGTTCGGTTATATCGGTCGGTTTGGAGGTAAAAATCGAAATCAAACCGAAAGAATTTCGATTTTTAAAATGCTAATCCATAACCGAACCAAACCGTTAGTAAACCGTAAAATTCAGTTTTGTCGGTTTAGATTGGGCGGTTTTGGTCTGTTTGGCTAATTTTTGCGCAGCCCTATGTATATATATATATACACTTTGTTTGGAAGAAAAAGTATATGTTCCCTTTTTATTATAAAAAATACAAATGATTTTTTTTTTGAAAATAGTAAGTGTTCAATAATTATAAGTTATAAAATAATTATCTTGAGCTAAATTTAATAATGTAATATAAATTTTAAATATTTAAACAAGTTAATATTTAAAAAAATAATAAACAAAGTATGTGATAAGAATATTATTTTTTTTGATAAGGAGACTAGATTACTAGTCTTAATAATAAAATACAGACGGCAAACATTGCAATTATTTAGACCACATTGCAATGTATTTGTGGTATTTTTAGAATAAAATTAGAACTAATTGCAACATTTTTCCAAAACATTATTTGACAGATTCTTGTTGGAAATACATAAGCCATGCATATTGCCACAAATTCAAATAATACATTTCATAATCCAATCATCAAATAACCGACAATCCAAAAGCAGTATCATAATCATTACAATGTAGTCATACAAACCGCTTGAAATCTATGTGGCATACATAAATAGCCATAAATTAATACATAATTTAAACAAAAGTACTCTAGACGGAGATAACTAAAACTAATTAAGTTAAGAAGACAAATGGAAAGGATCAACTGGTAGCTTCGTTTCTATCATCAAAATCGACCTCATCCCTATGTATGAGTATAAGTCATCTTTTTCTGATTATCTACATTTTTTTCAGCTTCGTCCTGCACAGTTTCATCACTCCAGTACTTCAGCAACACCATGAACAGTTCCATTGGAATGTTTGCAGGCTTGCTTCTTGTACAGACCCAGTCATTGTTGAACTTCCTAAATGAATTCGACTTAAAACGAGCCCTCAACACCCAATATTTGCCTTTTTCGAGAATAATATACTTTGTCTGGTCAAGTAATTAATTTAAAATATTATTTAATGATATATTAAACAATTATTCATTAGTTCATTTTATAAATATAGTGAAAAATCCAACAAGCTAATGAAAACCAAAAATAATGTTTGTACCTTGACATATTTCCACCATCTATTTTTTCTTCCTCTAAAACTTTAGACCAATTAATAAAATCAAGTGAAATGTATAAACGAGCTATCGTCCCCAAGAAACTACTCAATTCTGTAACTACTTTATCTTTCTTTAAGTAAGGATGTAATTCAAAATTTTAGCAGACCACTAGCCTATCCTCAAGCTTAAGAAATTACACCTAGAGGGGGGTGAATAGGTGATTATGGCTAACTAGGATTACTTTTAAATTTTACCCAATAATAGCTTACTGAGATTTTATCAACTGAACTATAATCTGACAATGATTGTAAGCTGAGATGACTAAATGCAATGCAGAAAATAATGTGCAGGAAAGTAAATAGAACACACAAGAATTTTAGCCAGGTTCGACCCCTAAGCCCCTATGGTCTACGTCCTGGTCCCTTACCAACTTGGTAAGAGAATATATTATTGATCAATGAAGGTTACAACTACAAGATACAACAATATATCTCCCTTTATCCCAGCTGCTGATAATGGCTTGCTGAAACCCTATTTAAGAACCTGCTCTCTAAGTACTATACTACCCCGTAGTACAAACTCCTCTAGCAAGTACCACTAAACCCTTGTTTCCCTAGCCAACTTATCCAGCAACTAATCAATACAATTGAACAATACAAATCAGTGATAAAGTTTACAACTCAAACTATAAACTCTCTCTAAGATGAAACACGTGTATATATTTAGAGCTCGAGAGTATTTTTTAAATCAATAAAGATCAGGAGTTGTATGTGTTCTTGCTTGCAAAATCGTCCCCATAAAACTGCAAGAAAACCTCTTATATAACCACACATTAACATTTGAAACCTTCTCAACAACTTACAACGGCTAGAATCCAATTCTACCGTTTAAGATCATTAGGATGGTTTCCAACGTTCATGTGCACGTTAGATAGAAGAGAAAGAAAGATGTTCAACGTACAGAAAATATCTCTTCTATTTCGTAGAGTATAAAACGTTTTAATCAGTAGATAGAAGATAGAGTTTGAAAGAAAAACAAACTCCTATTCTTTAGGAAATCAATTTGAATGATTAAAAACGATTTATAATTGAGCTCTATATATATAATGCACGTATATTTATTAGAGAAGTCCTTACAACTGATATATATGAAGATCCTATAAAATCTCCATGAAATTCGACTTCCTTATTGAATCTGGACTGTGCATCTTGGCTTGCTGTTATTCTGACAATCGTGATCATAGCTTGCTGAAATAGATTACTGTCTTGTGATAGCTTGCTGTCATGATACTTAAACAGCAATGACATTAAGCTGTTATATCCTGCAAACATTCTCAAATAACAACATGATGGCTTGCTATGTTGTGATCATCAAAACTAAGGATTTACAATCTCCCCCTTTTTGATGATTACACACATTTAGGAGAATTATAAAAACTCCCCCTAAATCTATGCATATCTCAAAATAAAACTAAAGATATCACAATTAGCATAATAAACTTCTAAATGAAAAAACAATTAAACATATTTCAAATATTAGAAGCATCAGCATAACCAAATCTTAAACCAAAACATCCATCAACAAGTTTTACCACACCAAATAAAAAGATCAAATCAAGTACCAGATGCAACAAGTCTTAAACAGATAAAATCAAGTACCAGATGCAACAAGTCTTAAAACCAACAGATACTTCAACAAAAACTAAATTAAGTTCTTCAGAGACTAAGTACTTAAAAGAAATTAACTTAAAAGAAATTAAATTCTCCTAAGTTCTCCCCCTTATATCATCAAAAACAGATTAGTCTTCCTGAGCAGAATTGACAGCTGCATTCTCTTTTGGTGAAAGAAACTCATCTTGCTTCTCCTGTTGTTCCAAGTCTTCAGCAGCATCCACAAGATCATCCAAGCCAGTGTCTAAATCTGCATTTGACTGAGAAGCTGAAGGTTTTGCAGCAAACATGAAGTTAAGCATAATATCTTTCAATCCCTTAATCTCAGTCTTCAGCTGATTCACTTGCTCTGTAGTAGCATCCATATGTCCAAAAAGCAGAATATTGTCCTCTTGAATACCCTTAAGCAGGTGCATCATCTCAGCAGTTGGAGAAAAAGATGAAGGCTCAGCTACAGCAGGAGACTCAGGAACAATGGTAGGCAAAATCCTAACTAACTCTCCATTGTCAATTTATAAATTTGACTGAGCTAACACTTTAGCATCCAAAACTTCTTTAACACTCACCTTAACAGCACTCTTAAGTTCAATCTTAAAGAATTCAAATACCTTGGTAAGCATTAAACCATAAGGAAGTCCAATCTTTTTCTGATTAACAGCAGCAATCATATTTTTTAAAACCAGATTTGATAGATCAAAAGCCCTGCCAGCTAGAAGCATAGAAACCAGAGTAACATCTTGACAACTAAAGGTTGATTTATTCATTAGCCCTACAAATTTTAAACAACAAATGTGCCATAGGAGATACTTGAGTAGTGGAAGGAGGCTGAGGGTTTTCTTCAATATCATTAACAGATCCTAATAACAACTTAAACTGATCCATCACAGAGAAATCAGGGAATGACACATATCCTTTTCCAGTAAAAATATCAATCTCAGAGGGATTCTCAAACTTGATAATAGAACTTAAAATGGGAGGATTAAGCCTAATTTTCTTGTCATGCACAGTGGTAATACAGTTTCCATACTTATCTTCAATCAAATTTGCATAAAATTCACGAATTAAATCAGGATAGTAAACCTTAGACATTTCGATGATAAAAGAATCCATACCCAAATTCTGAAACAAAAGTAAGGCTCCGGAGTTTTGAAAAAGCTTACCAACAATCGGGATACCAGGGATAATAGAACGAACATCCAAAGCATTTTCAGTGAATCATTGTTGGAGATCAGGAGAATCAAATGCCAAAGATTGCTTGAGTTTCTTCGAATCAGGGGTGTGAGAGACTTCTTCATCACTCTCGTGACCCAAATCGACAACTGCAGTATCCATCTTCGAGGAAGTACGCTTGCCCAGAATACCAGAATTTCTAGTAGTACGAACCATTTTGAGTGGAACTAAACTGGTGAGCTTGAATGAATGAAGCGGTGATAGATAGAGAAAGTGGAGTCGCAGTGAAATAAAACCCTAACCCGTGCTCTTTGAATGATATTTAGGGGAGAGTTTAGGATAAAAAAAATTAAAAACAAATTATACATATCCTAAAATCTAACACTTATCATTAAAACAGTTTAAATCTATCTAAAACACCACAATTAGCATTTTTATCATTTAACAATTAAATCAGCAAATCATGCAAATATTTAAACATAATTAAATAGATAGTGACATATAAAACAAAATTAATCACAAAAATATCATTTAAACAACCAATCATAGTAAGCTAACATGAAAAATGATAGTAAGCTAACATTACCAAATTTCCAAAGATAGCTTGCTATTATACACTGCACATGCCAAGTTCCCTTCGAATGGTAGAAAATCTTGCTTCGCCAAGGGGTTTTGTAAAGATATCTGCCAATTGATATTCAGTAGGTACAAAAACTAATTCAATCTTACCTTTGGCAGCATTATCTCTCAAGAAATGATGACGAACATCAATATGCTTTGTTCTTGAGTGATTAACCGGATTCTTTGATATGTTGATGGTGCTAGTGTTGTCACAATAGATTGGAACTTTTCCACACTTGATTCCAAAATCTCGTAGAGTCTGAATCATCCACAAAATTTGAGAGCAACAGCTACCAGCTGCCAAATACTCACCTTCTGCTGTGGATAATGCAACTGAAGTTTGTTTCTTACTTTGCCAAGATACGAGACTTTGTCCTAAATATGTACAAACACCACTTGTACTCTTTCTATCAGTTTGGCAACCTGCATAGTCAGCATCACTATACCCCACAAGATCAAATGTGCTTGTAATAGGATAAAATAACCCAAGATTAATAGTCCCACTTAAATATCTAAATATTCTTTTAACTGTATTTAAGTGTGATTCCTTAGGCTTAGCTTGAAAACGAGCACAAACACATACACTATACATAATATCTGGCCGAGAAGCAGTAAGATATAAAAGACTACCAATCATACCTCTATACTTCTTGATATCAACATCTTTACCTTTTTCATCCGATGTCAGCTTGCTATTTTGATTCATTGGAGTAGATTTCGGCTTGACATTGTCAAAACCAAATCTGGTCAGCAAATTTTTGACATATTTTGATTGATGCACATAAATTCCATCTTTAGATTGTTTAATTTGGAGCCCCAAAAAATAATTGAGCTCACCCATCATGCTCATGTCAAATTCACTGCTCATACACTTAGAAAACCACTCACACATAGAATCATTAGTGGATCCAAAGATTATATCATCTACATATATCTGGACAATCAAAATATCATTACCATTTTGCTTAGTAAATAAAATAGGATCAATTTTACCTCGAATGAAGCCATTTTTGATCAAAAACTTACTAAGCCTCTTGTACCAAGCCCTTGGTGCTTGCTTTAAGCCATATAATGCCTTCTTGAGCTTGTAAACATAGTCCGGATGTTGTTCATGTTCAAAACCAGGGGGTTGCTTGACATAAACTTCCTCTACCAGAAATCCATTAAGAAAATCACTTTTGACGTCCATTTGATGTAGCTTGATCTTCTTGTAGCATGCATAAGCAAGAAGCATCCTAATTGATTTCAATCTAGCTACTGGAGCATAAGTTTGATCAAAGTCAATGCCTTCTTGTTGGTTGTACCCTTGTGCTACGAGCCTTGCTTTATTTCGAGTAACAGTACCAAATTCATCCACTTTATTCTTAAAAATCCATTTTGTACCAATGATTGAAGCATCCTTTGGTGGCTTGACCAGTTCCCAAACATCATATCGTTCGAATTGATTGAGTTCTTCTTGCATAGCCGTGATCCAATTTTCATCTTCAAGTGCTTCTTTGACATTCTTGGGTTCCTCTTGAGCTAAAAATGCAGCATAAGCATAAAAGTTTGCAGTGCCTTTTCTTGTCTTGAGACCATCAGAAATATCACCAATAACCTGTTCTGGAGGGTGATTCTTCACTGTCCGTGTAGGTTTTGGCAATGAATGCTTTGCAATATCTTCATGTGAAGTCTTCCTTATCTTAGATGGAGGAGCTAAGTCTTCACCATCATAGATTGGCATTTTATCCTTTGCTCTATTTCCTCTAGGACCATCAAGAATCATCTTTGCCATCTTTACAATTACATCATCAACTGGAGTAGAAGGTTCTGCTTGCTGATTTCCTGAGGCAGTTTCAATTTCAGCTTGCTGTTTTCCAGAATCAGTCTCTGTTTTAGCTTGCTGTTTTGGAGTAGCCTTCTCTATTTCAGCTTGTTGTTGTCCAGCTTCACCTGCATCATCTTCCTCGTCTCTTGGAAGATCATTGTTAGGTTCTTGAAAAATAACATCTATAGATTCCTCAACAATATGCTTAGACAAATTATAAACTCTATCGGTTTTACTATTCATAGAATAACCAAGAAAAATAGCTTCATAAGATTTAGCATCAAATTTACCATCATTACCAATTGTCTTGAGCACAAAACACTTTGAGCCAAAGATTCTGAAGTAACTGATGTTGGGCCTCTTTTTCTTGAGCAATTCATATGGAGTCTTGTCCAAAATAGGTCTTATCAATACTCTATTCAGAACATAGCATGCTGTGTTGACTGCTTCTGCCCAAAAACTTCTAGGTAACTTGCTTTCTTGCAACAACGTCCTTGCTGTCTCTTGCAGTGACCTATTCTTGCGTTCCACAACACCATTTTGTTGTGAAGTCCTTGGAGCCGAGAATTCATGTGATATTCCTCTTTCTTCACAATAAGTAACAAAGTCTTTTTGGAATTCACCACCTCGATCACTCCTTATTCCTACAAGCTTTGTATTGAGCTTATTCTCAAGTAATTTAATTAGTTTCTCAAACTCATTAAAAGCAGCATCTTTAGTTCTAAGAAACAATACCCATGTAAAACGAGAATAATCATCAACAATTACAAAACCATATTGCTTACCTCCTATACTTTTATAAGCTTCTGGACCAAATAAGTCTAAATGTAAAAGTTCTAAGGGTTTACAAGTAGATACCATTTTCTTTGCTTTGTGAGTAGTTAGGCAAGCCGAACACACCTCAGTCTTGACATACTTGATTTTGGGTAAACCTCTGACTAGCTTCTTCTTTGAAAGTTTGTTAAGTAAGTCCATGTGAGCATGACCCAATCTTCTATGCCAAACATAAGGATCAGTGTCTATTGCAGCAAGACAGCAAGCTGTTTTCTGCAACTCAAAGTCCAAAATATATATATTTCCTTCCCTTCTAGCAACTAGGGGGACTTTGTTAGTACCAATAGTAATAATACACTTATCAATACCAAAGTTAACAGTATGACCATCATCATATAACTGACTTATGCTAAGCAGATTATATTTAAGGCCTTTAACATATTGAACTTTATCAATTGAAATGTATTTATTACCTATTTTACCTTTTCCAAGAATTTGAAGAGTTTTGCTATCACCAATAGTCACTCTTCCACCCTTTTTCATCTGAAGACTCAAGAATTGTGCTTTGTCTCCACTCATATGTCTAGTACATCCGCTATCTAAAATCCATTGAGTTGATTTGACTCGAGCGGCAAGACACATCTACAAAACAAATAAAACAACTCAACCTTTTGGTACCCAAAGTTTGTTGGGTCCGACATGGTTAGCAGATAAAACATATAAAACATGTAAATCAGATTTCTTTATCCATTTTTGGATAAATCTAGGTGATTTAACTCTGCCAGCCTGATGATGGTAAGCTGTCTTTGTTCTGCCATTCTGATCATAGTAAGCTGTTTTCTGTTTGTTTCTTCCATGGTATGATTTTTGTCCATTCTGAACTTTGCAATGCTTTTCAAGAAGCCCTTTCTTTCCACATCTGTTGCATATCTTCCAAGGCATAGCATAATCATAGGGTATGCCATGTTTTCCTTCATATCTTAGAGCTTTGTCCTTCTTGTTTGCATTCATTCCAATTCCTTCTCTGACCAATGTAATATTTGTGTTGTTCATCATAGATTTGAGACTTTCTTCTCCTTGAACAAACGATCCCATGCCCTTTTTCAGATCCTCAACTTCCTTTGTGAGTAGATCAATCTTTTCAGCTTGCTGACTTATGATTTCAGCTTGCTGAGATGGTTCTTCTGCTTGATTTGAAGGTGTTGCATCTATTGATTCTCTGATTTTGAACAGCTCCAAACATTCATCCCTTGCTTCAATCTCCTTCTTTAACTCTGTGATCTCCATTAACTGAGTCTTGTTTCTTTTGAGGAGAATTTTGTTGAAGTTTTCCACATGACTAACTTTAGCTTGAAGATCCTTGATTTCAGCCTCTTTTTCAGCTTGTGTAGGTACCTTCTTGTCAATCCAAGTATCTACTTTGCTCATCAAATCTTGAACCATAGTCTTGAGATAATTATTCTTCTCTTTTAGCTTGCTATTTTCAGCTTTAAGAGAATAATATTCACCCATAGATACATTCTTACATTCCTGCATGGTTAGTGGTTCCAAAACAATATTTTTAGAAGATAAATTATATTTACAAGAGTTTACCTCACTCTGATCTTCTTCTGAATCACTTTCTAGGTATCCACTTTCTGAATTTCCTCGAACAGAATCATCATCAAGTCCAACTAGGGCAAGATTGACCATGTCTCCACTTGAATCATCACTGGAAACCGAGTCATCATCACTCCAAGTCATTAGAGCTTTAGCTTTCTTCTTATCCTTGAAGACAGTTTGCTGTTTTGACTTCAATTTGTAGCAGTCCCGCTTATAATGGCCTGGCTTTCCACATTCAAAGCATGTCTGATCTCTAGAATCCTTGTTGGGCTTCTTGTTGTTGGAAAATCTGCCTTTATCTCTTTTCAGCGTGTTCTTCTTCTCGATCATCTTTCTGATCTTCCTGGATATTAAAGCTAGTTCTTCGTCTGACTCATCTTCAGATTCCAGTAAGCTATCATTAGTGTGAAGAGCTAATTGCTTCATTTGAGCAACTGGAGCTTGCATAGAACTTGATTGGCTTTCCTTGATTTTGCTTTCAAATTGTTCCAATTCTGCAAAAATAGCCAATTGATCCATAGTATCTATAGTTGGAGAGGATTCTAGAGCTGTTACCTTTGGTTCATAGATAAATGGCACAGCACTAAGTATCTTCATGTTGATTTCCTCTTGTGGGATATGTTTGCCAAGCTACTTTAAGGCATTCAGATTTATCTGGAATCTAGCATGACTTTCTCGAATAGTTTCTCCGTCTTGAAGCTTGAAATTTCCAAACTCATTCATTAGTTTACTCAATTTCACCTTTCTTAAACTCTTGGATCCTTCGTGATACAATTCCAGAGTATCCCATATCTCTTTAGCTGATTTGCATGAAGAGACTTTATCACATTCACTAGGACATAACCCATTCATGAGAGAATTCCTAGCCTTTCCATTGAAGCTGTATTTGATTAGTTCAGCCTCTGTGAGATCATCAACGTCTTTCACTTTGCCTTCTTTATCCTTAAACTCAAAAGGACCCTTCTGAACAACTCTCAAAGCTAGTGGCTCCCTGGATAGATACACTTCCATGCGACCTTTCCACCAGTTATAGTTTTCTGTACCAAGCAAGAGAGGTGCTCGGTAATCTGAGGTTCCTTCGGGATATTTGTCAGCCATTTCGATCGAATACTATTCCTGTTACAGAAAGATTAGTATACCAAAGCTCTGATACCAACTGAAATTACACCTAGAGGGGGGGGGGGTGAATAGGTGATTATGGCTAACTAGGATTACTTTTAAATTTTACCCGATAATAGCTTACTGAGATTTTATCAACTGAACTATAATCTGACAATGTAGTAAGCTGAGATGACTAAATGCAATGCAGAAAATAATGTGCAGGAAAGTAAATAGAACACACAAGAATTTTAGCCAGGTTCGACCCCTAAGCCCCTATGGTCTACGTCCTGGTCCCTTACCAACTTGGTAAGAGAATATATTATTGATCAATGAAGGTTACAACTACAAGATACAACAATATATCTCCCTTTATCCCAGCTGCTGATAATGGCTTGCTGAAACCCTGTTTAAGAACCTGCTCTCTAAGTACTATACTACCCCGTAGTACAAACTCCTCTAGCAAGTACCACTAAACCCTTGTTTCCCTAGCCAACTTATCCAGCAACTAATCAATACAATTGAACAATACAAATCAGTGATAAAGTTTACAACTCAAACTATAAACTCTCTCTAAGATGAAACACGTGTATATATTTAGAGCTCAAGAGTATTTTTTAAATCAATAAAGATCAGGAGTTGTATGTGTTCTTGCTTGCAAAATCATCCCCATAAAACTGCAAGAAAACCTCTTATATAACCACACATTAACATTTGAAACCTTCTCAACAACTTACAACGGCTAGAATCCAATTCTACCGTTTAAGATCATTAGGATGGTTTCCAACGTTCATGTGTACGTTAGATAGAAGAGAAAGAAAGATGTTCAACGTACAGAAAATATCTCTTCTATTTCGTAGAGTATAAAACGTTTTAATCAGTAGATAGAAGATAGAGTTTGAAAGAAAAACAAACTCCTATTCTTTAGGAAATCAATTTGAATGATTAAAAATGATTTATAATTGAGCTCTATATATATAATGCACGTATATTTATTAGAGAAGTCCTTACAACTGATATATATATGAAGATCCTATAAAATCTCCATGAAATTCGACTTCCTTGTTGAATCTGGACTGTGCATCTTGGCTTGCTGTTATTCTGACAATCGTGATCATAGCTTGCTGAAATAGATTACTGTCTTATGATAGCTTGCTGTCATGATACTTAAACAGCAATGACATTAAGCTGTTATATCCTGCAAACATTCTCAAATAACAACATGATGGCTTGCTGTGTTGTGATCATCAAAACTAAGGATTTACAGCTTACGTGTGAAGACATGATTCATTTTTGTAGGTTCTCCCCACCTTTGAATTTTAGTCCTACTTTCACCAATGAAAGTAGACACACATTAGTTCACGTAATAATTAATCTACTTGAGTGAAACCAGTAATTATAAATAAAAAAATTTATCTCAAATACACTAGTCGGTGGTGCATTGACATTGTGATGAGATTTTAAATTATTTAGAGCATTGGCATGTGTTTCTTGCTCTTTCATTTCCTTTTTTTGTTTTTCCATTTCTAAGTAAGCCTCCACCATGCTAGTTTCTTGATTATTCGAAACCTTTTCTAGCCTGGTAAAATCAACAGGTAGTGAAGGGGGTGGAGTTAGTGGATGGGGGACTAGTAAGAGTTCCAAGGTACATATGTGGTAATTTCTCCCTATCAGTCGCGTTGCAAAAATAAAAAAAAAATCAGATAGCCTCAATTACATTCCATAAATATTTTTAAAAAATAGATAGAAATTAAATAAATTTAGACATCTACTTTTTGAGCATTATTAAATGAAGAACAGATTATTCGTCTAACTGTCATATCCTTCTCGTTTTGAACTTTTTTTCGCTGTAAAAATAAAATAAGGTCAACAACATTTAGGATACAATTTTAAGAAATCATTTTTAAAAATATAATCTCATACACTGGAAATTATAACATTGATGTCTTCCTCTTCACTTAAAATGTCATGTCCCAAAATATAAGGACTGTCAAATTTTAATTCAATATCAGACCATAACTCTACGACCTTTTTCCCTTTTTTGGTTGTGTTTCAGCTTCAACAAACTCAATTGCCTTCTCTTTCAATTTAAGTTTTTGTATTTTTCTCTGATTTTCTTCCGCTTTGAGCCTTTTCTTTAACCTAAAATCTGCAATCTTCCCTGCATTTTAACCACAAAAAATGTGTAAAACATATGATGTTAGGTCACACACACTGTAGAAGGGGGTTAAATGCAATGTTTACTACAATCAAATCGAATAAGAACTCAAGTAACAGAA
This sequence comes from Apium graveolens, assembly GCF_009905375.1. NCBI lineage: Eukaryota > Viridiplantae > Streptophyta > Magnoliopsida > Apiales > Apiaceae > Apium > Apium graveolens. The sequence continues at coordinate 85,880,285 of NC_133647.1, forward strand.
AACGGATTTTATTTAATACAATAAAGTCTGTTACAAAGAACTGTTCTCTCTCAGTGATGAACAAATTATCACGAGTGCTGCTAGGGTTACAATGAATAATAATCTTGATTATGATAACACATATAGTGTAAACCCTATGTCTGTGTTTATATACTACACATTTACAAGATAATCTTCTAATTGATATCGAATACAATTCTGCTTCCTAATATATATCAATCAGTTATCTTTTCTTCCAAGTATTTTATTCTTCATAGAATTCTTCTCCATGCATATCTCTTCTTATGTTTGTCTCGATCTTCTTTCCTTTCAATCGACCACCTTCCTTATCTGAACGTCTCCTTAAGTCCTGATATTATCTTCTGATAAATATCTCCTGATAACTTAAGTTCTGACAACTTAAGTTCTGATATCTTAAGTCCTGACTTCAATATAAGTACTGATTTCCAGTTAAGTACTAATTTGTCCTGTTAAGTAAGATCTGAAAACTAAACATAAATCATATTAGACATGACATCACAAATATATCTAACAATCTCCCCCAACTTGTAAATTAGCATAATATACAAGTTTAACAGATATTTGATATGTCAAAAACATTAAGTACAAATGCATGAGAATTTGACTAGATAACTACAACTTACAGTCCTTGTAGCTTTACCATCCTCAAGGTCTGATAACAGCTTCAGTCTGTATACACTTCAGAATTTAAGCAGTTGTAGATCTTTGACTTGGTTTCAATTTCTGATCTCTTTGATATCAGGAGTTGTTCTGAGATAGTTCTTCAACAAACATCTCTCAGCATATTCAAGTTCATTGACCATCCTCCTTTTAGCATTTTTCAATTCAACTGTATCTTCACCAGTTTGAAAAATAGCAGCCCCAAGATCATTTATTTTAGCTTTTCTTATATCCTGATCCAGTCTTTATAAAGGCTTCATCAGACTATAGATTGAATTCAAGTCCCTTAATACCCGAAAATGTAGTGATGATCTTTGCGGTATTAGGCTTCATTTCAACAATTTTTCCACTGTGAGATATGTACTTAGGACAGTATGGGTTGTCATACTTTACAGAGTAAAGCCTATTCTGTCTTTGAATATTTGATTTTAAATAACCTGCAACACCATCTGTTGATCTGTTTTTCACTTGAAGTAAAAATAGAACATGTTCCAGTTCTTCAAAATACTTCAATGGAATAACATTTTCCTAATATGGAATACCCTCCCATCTGTCATAAAGTACAACATAACATCTTTTTTCAAAATAGAGTGGTAAACCATTTGTACAGATTCAAGTTGATTCAATCTCTCAGGAGTTGTACCTACTCCTGGTTCACTCAAGGAAGTTGGATCATTGGTAGTATTGTTTACTCTCTTCTCTTTAGAACTACCCAATCCTGATTTGTCTCTTGCTTCCTTTCCTGTAACAACTCTTGCTTCAAAATCACTTGATGTAGTCTTCAAAGGTTGTGTCTGTTGAGCTTTGGTAAAACCAGGTAGTAACATTCTTGAAGGTTTAACATGTGCAATGTCAGAGGTTTCCTTTTCTTTATCTTCTGATATCAAGCCAACTTGAGCTATGTCAGAGGTTGCTTGCTTCACTGTTATATCAGAATTTACTAAGTCCTGATCTTGAACAACATGAGCTCTGTTAGAGGTTGTTTGAATATCCTTTTTCTTCAAAATCAGACTTGCATCTTCATCAGATTTTGTCTCCAAATCAATGATTGACATGTATACCTTTACAGGTTCATCAATTTTTTCTTTGCCCTTGGATCTTGGATCTATTTCCACTTGTGATTTGGCTTTGGTTGCCTCAGAATTTGTCCTCTCATTAAGCACAATACCCTTAGGTTTTGGAAGTTTCTTTTCAACAACAGAAGCTTTAGACTTGGGGTTGACTTTTTCTGCTTTAAGTCTAGCTTCTTCTTCCTTTAGATTTTCAAAGTCCATTCTAGGATTTTCTTTAGGAAATAATCTCTCTGAAATCTCTTCATCAAGTTCCAGATGTTCAGTAGAACTTATCCTTTTACCAGTATCATAACTTATTCTTCTCCCAGTATCAGAACTTGTTCTTTGACTTGTAGTTCCAGCTTTGCTTGATGAAAAACCTTTGCCTTGACCATGACCTCTACCCATTCCAGAGTTTCCCTGGTCATCATTTCCATCATGCTTACCCTTCAGTGGTTGAATAGATTTGCATTTGGACTTAATCACTTTCTCCCCCTTTTTGGCATCAGCAGGTAAAAGAAGAGAGACAAGCAATTCCACTGAGGATTGGATCTCATTGAGTTGAGTTTGATGAGAAGCTTGATTCTTTAGAATTTTATCAACTGAGCTTGTTGCTTCTCCTGAGTTTTTTCAATATACCCAATTCTGTCAAAGGCTGTCATGAGTTATTGAGTGTGGACCTTGAAGGTGCCTAGTACTCATTGCAGTAACTCTCAGCTGTGCCTTGAAATTATCATTTATCAGTATTTCATCAGCTTTAGCAAGGTGCTCAGCAAGAATTTTTTCATTAGGAACAAAACTAACTGAGTTCCATTCCTTAGTCCACTCCTTTCTTCTAGGAGTTTCACTCCAAGGTACTGGTGCATCCTCTCTAACAAACTTCTTGATCAAATCAGCTTTGCATGGAGCTTGTTGAGGTGCATGTACTGATGGACCAGCTACATCAGCATCTACATTTGCAGCAGCTTCACTAGTAAGTTCAGCATTATCAGCATCAGAACTTACAGAGCCTGTAGTATCAGCATCCTCTGATAAAATAACAGTATATGAGGCTATAGAGGCTTCAACATCATCCTCTAAGTTCTAATCTGCAACTAAGTTCTGATCAACAACCAAATCTTGATGCCCACCTTCAATCTGATTTTCATCATCCAGATTCCGAATTGGTGTGGTTGGAATATTTTCATTGAAATCAGCATCTAGAATTGGTGTTGTTGGTGGAGTGAGTTGAGTTGGTGGAGCTTCTAAGTACAGAACCTCATGCACAATCAAGTTATGAATTTCAATTTCAGCACTTGTACCTGGTTCTTCAACATGTACTGGATCAATTATTGGAGACACAGGAGGTGTAGACACTTTCTCTGGAAGATCCTCTTGTTCTTGAATAGGAGACTTGTGAGCTGATTCAGCAGTAGGAAGTAATTCAATGACTATAGGTTCTGTTGGGATCAGAGATTCCTAACCCCCTTCCTTTGTTGCTTCTTCCAGAGTTGCTTCAGAGTGTGATGAAACACTTACAGCCCTCCTGGCTCTTTGCTTTTTAAGTCTCTTTACAGAAGTAGAGACTTTGGGAGCTTCATCATCAGAATTTAGCTTTCTAAGCCTTTTGAGGGGCCTAGAACTCCCAGTTTCAGTATCTTTCTGAGAAGAAATCTTCTCAGCTTCTACAACAACAGGTTCTGATATTGGAACCTGGTCCTCATTGTCTAACTCATCTCTCAGAACAATTCTGCTTCTCTTCTGTTGAGAATGAGGTACTATCTTAGCCCTCTTAGATTTGGAAGATGAAGGCTTCTCTGGATGTGTTGATGATTGAGGTTGAGATGACTGTGATGGTTTGAAATATGTCTTGATAGATGGTTGAGTAGGTTGTGGTTGAGAAGGTTGAGGTTGGTGAGAGATGGTAGGTTTTGATGGCTGTTGAGTTGGCTGTTATGTGTTGGTGGGTTGAACATCAGGGTAAATAGATGTGTATGTTTGTGGATCAACATTTACCAAGATCTGTTTTACTAACTGAGGAATCTGTAAGGGTCTCTACACTTTTTTCTTAATGTCAGCATTTAACAAATCATTAAAGGCCCTTTTTGCAAGCTTAAAGGGTGGAATTAAATCACTGGTAGGTTGGGGTTCATCAGCACAACAGAAAGTATATATAAGCTGACAGAATCTAGCAAAGTATACTACATTCCTATCCTCTGTCATCCTATCCCCTATGAAACTTAGCACAACACTTGCAAAATCAAAATGAGTTTGATGAATAAAGGCATACCCGATTTGTTGACTCATGATGGGAATAGCATCAAAGTTGGAGCACTTATTGGAGAATGCCTTAGTGATACAATCAAAGAAAAAAGCTCCATTCCTTTCTGATATTTGCTCTTTTTAGTTGACCCAGCTTTCCCAAACTTTTCTCATAGCCCAAACTGGCCATAAGCTGCTGTAAGACAGGATTCTCTACTGTTGAGAATGTGCAACCTTCAGGTAATTGGAGAGCTTTACGAACTGCTCCAGGAGTAACCACATGCTCGACATCTCCTGATGTGAAAACAATGCTTGGAGTACCAGTAGCACCACCATCATCAAATAGCCCAGTTCGCCAAAATGTCAGCACTTGTTGACTTGAATTAGTTTGAGATTGGGTCAAAGCATACCCAATCTCACTATTGGCTAATAAATCTTGCACAAAGTGCAGATCTGATGGAGCTTCAGCCTTATTCAAGATTGCAACATAGTTATTTGGGACAAACTTGGCTCCATCAATAATTAAATCTTTGGGCGCCATCAAAAATAAGTGAGAAATTAGAGTGCCTGTAAGGTGTTTGAGAAAATGTCTGTAAAGAAAACCGTCAGTAAATGTGAGAGAGAATAAGAAAAGAGAGAGAGTAGAATAAAAATGAAAATAAAAGATTTGAAAATCTTTTATCTCTTTTACTTAGACACCCCACGTGACAGCAGTTAATAAGAAGTGGAACAGACCTCTACACCTGTCAGGCATACAACAATTAAGGCAAAAGTTAATGGGCACGGTAAATAAGTAATAATTACATTGCATGTTCAGTTTTTTTTTAAAAAAAACTGTTCCCACTAAACAAATGATTATTACTGCTCTGTCTCACATAAACCAATATTCTGAGAAAATATGACCGTTCAAGTAATGACCAAAAATAAACCAAGTAAATAAATACTGCCACGTCAGCATCAGAACTTGATTAATATCAAGATTTAAAAGTCATCAGAATATGGCTCCTTAACTTGAAAAGTGAATGTTTATTCCTGTAATTCTTCACATAAATACTGATATGGGTACATCAGAACTTAATCATCAGAACTTCCATCAGTACTTATCCTCAAAATTTATGCAACTGACACTAAGACTGTTCATCTAAAACAACATTTATCACCACATTAATTTTCATCATTCATATCGAGTGTTTGTGTGTGCAATAAGCTAAATATCAGACAAAGAGTAAAGTCTGATTCACTTCAGTACATCTTAGAAGTAAGGCATAACTAAGAACTTTGCTCAAAATCTGTCATTATTCTGAAGTCTACTGTAGAATGAGTTCATGCATGAGTCCACCTCAACTGTTTTGTGCTTATTTTATGCATCTTTTGAAATTCCTTTTTACAGTGGCTTCTCAGTGTAAGTGAGTCACAACTGCTTATCATAATTTATGCTGTTATCAGAATATTTCTCCAGTAATCAGAGAATGTGAAAAGTCACCAAGAAAATTTTGCTTTTCTAATGCATATTACTTAATACCAGCAATGCACTTGGGTCTTTCCTTCCACATATATTTTTCTCTAGATCTTAAAGGAGTACCTGATATATATTTCTTTTCTTTCTTTTTCTTTTGATAAGTGAGGCTTATCAGCACTTAGTACATCCATAAGATTTACTTAACATCAAAACTTAACAGATAAGAAGCACTATTCTAGTTTTTGACTTAGTAATAAGATACACAAAGTAAACTTTAACTAAGCTCAATATCAGAATTTGCTTGTGTTAAAAGATTTCCACATAAACAATTATTTCAAACATGGGATCTTTAGTATATTAAAGACTACTAGATCAACATCTAGCATAGTTATCCTCATTGGATTGAATAGTCACAGAAACATTCATATCACTCTCAGAGTTTTAGAAATTCACATCAGACAACAATCAGCACTTAGAAAATTTCAATTTAAGCACAGAATACACAAAGATAGTAATATCTGTAAATACTGATCATAAAGTCTGATGTATCAAAACATAAACTATGCAGATTTAGAGAAAGAACCTGAAACCATTCCAAGTTCATTTACCAATCTTATAAAAGTAGCTTCACACAGTGGTTTTGTGAAGATATCTACTAGTTGTTGATCTGTTGGAACAAAATGCCATTCCACTGTACCTTCATCCACATATTCCCTTATGAAGTGGTACCGAATGCTGATGTGCTTTGTTATTGAGTGTTGAACTGGATTACCTGTCATAGCAATAACACTTTGATTATTACAGTAAATAGGGATTTTAGAATATGTTAACCCATAATCCAGTAACTAATTCTTCATCCAAAGAATCTGGGCAAAATAGCTTCCTACAGCAATGTATTCAGCTTCTGCAGTTGATGTGGAAATTGACTTTTGTTTCTTGCTAAACCAAGAAACCAATCCGCCTCCAAGAAATTGGCAGCTTTCACTTGTGCTTTTCCTGTCAATTTTGCATCCTGCAAAATTTACATCTGAGTAACCTATTAGCTTAAAGTCTGATTCTCTAGAATACCACAATCCTAGACCAGCTGTACCTTTAAGGTACTTGAAAATTCTTTTTACAGCTGTTAAGTGAGGTTCTCTTGGATCTGCTTGAAATCTTGCACAAAGACATGTAGCATACATGATATCAGGTCTACTTGCAGTTAGATAGAGTAGTGAGCCAATTATACCCCTGTAATCAGTAATATCTACTGATGTACCAAGATCCTTATCCAATTTTGTTGTAGTGACCATATGAGTGGATGCACTTGAACAATCTTGCATTCCAAATTTCTTCAACAAATTTCTGGTGTAGTTAGATTGACAAATAAAAGTTCCTTCTTCATTCTGCTTGACTTGAAGACCCATAAAATAGCTAAGTTCTCTCATCATACTCATTTGATATCTTGACTGCATTAGCTTGGAAAACCTTTTACAAAGTCTGTCATTTGTAGAACCAAAAATGATATTATCAACATATATCTGCACCAAAAGTTAGTCCTTTCCATGGCTGAGATAAAACAATGTTTTGTCAATAGTCCCTCTGTTAAATCCACTTTCCAGAAGAAACTGAGCTAAGGTCTCATACCATTCTCTTGGAGCTTGCTTAAGGCCATAAAGTGCTTTATCAAGTCTGTAGACATGATGAGAAAATTTTGAATCTATGAAACCTGGAGGTTGTTCAACATATACTTCTTCTTCTAATTCTCCATTAAGAAAAGCGCTTTTTACATCCATTTGAAAGACTACAAATTTTTTGTGAGCAGCATAAGCCAAAAATATCCTTTTGGCTTTCAATCTAGCAACTGGTGCAAATGTTTCATCATAATAAATTCCCTCCTGTTGAGAATATCCTTTTGCAACCAGCCTTGCTTTATTCCTTGTAATTATGCCATCACTATCAGTTTTGTTTCTGAACACCCACTTTGTACCAACAACAAATCTGTTCTTTGGTCTTGGCACTAGGGTCCAGACTTTATTTTTTTCAAATTCATTTAACTCTTCCTACAGTACTTGCACCCAATCAGCATCTGGAAGAGCTTCTTCCACTTTCTTTGGTTCAGTCTGAGAAAGAAAAGAGTGATAGAGACATTCATTTGATGTTGCTGTTCTAGTTCTTATACCTGCTTCAGGATCTCTGTAACACCCCCAAATCCGGGGTCGGGGATCCGGGTTGTCACGAGTTCCATTTCCCTTAATAACACCCAATCTTAATAAATAATCAACTACTCTGTACTGTGACCCCACAATAAACACACACACCACAAGTTATAGTCTCAGAGATGAACACTCAAAAAATAACACAAGTCCTTATATTCCACAATTATAAACCGTTACACCTTAAAAATGTTCTGAATAAATTTACATATTCCTTGCCATTATTACAATTCATATTATACATAAGTCTGGTTCATCAATAGTTGAAAACCTAGCCTATTGGTAGCTCCTACCTCAGCTACGGCGGCATCAACGTTTCCAGAAGACTGCGGAACGTTTTCTAACCGCTTGCGAATCGGGAGCTTGGTCATGTTCATCTTTTCTATCTGTTGTTGTGTGATGAAAGAAGAAAGCAAGGGTGAGCAGCAAGCCCACCAAAATAATATGTATAATGATTTAAAATATGCGAGCCTTCTCATAGTACTCATGAAAGTCTTGGTCAAAAGAAATGAACCAAGTTTGATATCTTAATGCGATGAAGTCGCAAAATATTCAGTATATATACATATATACTTTTCACAATCTTTGAAATCCTCTGACATGTATAATATACACAGAGTTCCAGTTTATAACTGTATAAAAATATCGTTGCAAGGTGATCTCATATATCTAACCTTGTCTTAACGTTTTTCTGAAAATCTTTGACATGCACCAGATAATCATTTACTAGATATAAGTTTAAAAGATGAAGTTACAAGATACTCCAATATACTTATATCTTTTCCGAATACTACTTGAACTACTACCGTTCAATGTATAAATAGTTCATCCTATAGATTAAGCTACAAGACAAAACTTGTATAGAATCAATCTTTAAAATATCATCAAAATAAAATGAAGTTATGAGATACTTCATTTGATGCACACATCATTTTGAAAACTTGACCCTGCCAACACTCAACAATCGCCCAACCGTAGCCTTTCTATCGAAGTGCTCTGGGTAGTGTTGCAGAAATATCCAATTGGATGATGAACTCATTACGGGAGTTTGCCGCGCCAGGAAGACCACTTACGATGATCAGTCGTAGTAGTACAACCCCACCATTTTCTACATGTAGAGGAGAACCTGTCGGATTTACTTGTCAACCGAACACTGAAATCCTAAGGAATGGACCGTCTTAGCGGAACTTCCAGGCCATTTTGGGCCAATATAATAAGGCTGGGCCGGCGCCACTCGACCACTTACGCCACTCCTAGTTTAGATGAAATCCATGACTCTGAAACGTAAAGCTCGTCCCCCCTTTCCCCAAGTAGAAACTTGTTGATACGGCTCCACCAAGAAGTCGTATCTAGTTGGAAATGAAAACTCACCGATATTTCCCAGGCGATGCCTGTTAATGGATTAACTTGTTCCAAGAATTTTACCTCCCGAGTGTTGGGTAAGTAATCAAAATTATTTTATCAAGACAACAACCTTGTTGCGAATATAAAACACACCACAGAGCCGGATCCCTCAGGTTTTGAGCGAGTATTTAAATCCCCTTCGAAAGGAGGATCTTAAATATAAAAATGAGTTTTGGGATCCGCTCTAACTTTTAAAAATCATTTTGAAGACTCGCAAAACATTTTTAAGAATGTTTGGAGTGATGCTGATTTAACAAAATAAATCAGTCCCAATATATTAGAAAATATCTGAATATTATTATTTAAATAATATTCCTATAAAGAATAATCTTTATAAAAATAATTGAAGTAGAAGTTTTAAAACTTATACTTGAAATGAATATTAAATAGCCAAAGATATACCTATACGAAAGTACTATCTTTATTTGAATAATCAAAAGTGAGTTTGATTATCGACACCTTATTCTTTAATAAAATAAAGAATATATCTCAGCAAATAATCGGTGTCATAGATCCTCAAATGAATATTCAAATAATATTCAATAAATAAAATAAGCTGAGTCATAAGCCCTCGAATGAATATTCGAAATAACATTCAATAAATAAATAAGCTGAGTCATAAGCCCTCGAATGAATATTCCAAATAATATTCATTAAATAATAAGCTGAGTCATAAGCCCTCAAATGAATATTTGAAATAATATTCAATAAATAAATAAGCTGAGTCATAAGCCCTCGAATGAATATTCGAAATAATATTCATTAAATAATAAGCTGAGTCATAAGCCCTCGAATGAATATTCAAAATAATATTCAATAAATAAATAAGCCGAGTCATAATCCCTCGAATGAATATTCGAAATAATATTCATTAAATAATATAAAGTTATCAAATAAACCTTATTCGATTAATAGTTTTGAAACTATAACCATATATATATATATATATAGAAAATCTACTCGGGATCCTCGACTCCCGATTTTAGAAAATGTTTTCACCTTTGGGTCCCTATACTAAGGGTATATGCAAATTACCGCTATTCTCTAGCATAGGTATTATCAACTGAACCAACAGATATATATGGCAAGAATACGAAACAGGCATGCATATGTACCATATCACATGCTACAATATATCGCAAGAATTTGCTAATTTAACCATCATGCGTCTATCACAAGATAATGCATATACACGTGTATACATCACAACAACAGTATAACGGATAGAAAACTTGTCTGAGTGCTCCCGGATAGACTTAATCTTAAAGTGGGTCCGATAACCTATGAACAACAACATAAGTCGGAATTAAACCCCGGTCGCTTAAGAAACTAGACTTTAACCATTTAGAGTCCTAACGTTCGCTTTCGCGCTTAACGATTCACTTAAGTCGCTCGAGTACTCTCGGCTCCATCATTTTTAATAAATTAACAATTAAGGTTTTTAAGGCGATTCTTTCGCGAGTGTCTTACCAACTGTCTAACACACTTAACATAATTGTTTCATACTTCAATTAGTCCTTTAAGGTCTTAAACCTATGTTTCGAAGTAAGGCGAGGGGTAATGATTCGTTCGCGAAATATCGTTACTTAAAACGACCGTTTCTCCTAAACCGTACATCGGAATCAAACGAACCACATATCAAAACGAAGCTCGTAACATGAACTATCTAAACACGGCAATGGTCAAAACCTAGCAGGGAGTTCTCGGGTCCTAATGTTATGAACAAAAGCAGTCTAAAGTAAATCGGACATTACGACGGCTATGATTACGCGATTTCCCAATTTTATACCATTCCAATTCAACCACCAATCAATCCCAATTCATTCATACAATCAACATTCATCCAAAACACACTACAACAGTCCCAACACCTCAAGTTCTTCCAATTTATGTTATTCTCATCATGAACTTAAACTATACTTAATTCCTTTAACAAATCAACAAGATTCAACATTCATACCACTACCACTCCAACCCAAACTCTAAACAAACAAGCTTCATGCTTCACATATACTATATTACTCATAATCATTCCTAAATACTCAAAACTAAAACTAGGGTTTGGAGTTTATACCTTCTTGAAGCTTCTTAATCAATGAAAGATCCTTGGAATGCCCATGGAAGCCTTGATCTATGCTTAAGCTACCTTGAACTTTCATAAAAATTAAGAAAACCAAAGTTATTTCTTGAAGGTTACTATTCACCATCTTCTTCCTTAATTTATTGGAAGAGATTGTGAAGGAATTAGAAGTTTAAACTTATAGGATATCCATATCTATGTACAAGGAACCTTAGATAATTACCTTGTGATTTAACAATGCTTGGAACTTGATTTTTGATTTTTCTTCCTTTGAAAAAGAAGAAAAGCCGAGAGCAAGATGATGAGAATGAAATGATTTTGTGTTTTTTGATTTGTTTGGCTTAGCTTGATTGTTTTTTTGTTTTGTTTTTGGTTAATTACCTTAATAACCTTATATTTGTGTGGTTATAAACCAACCACACCTCCTCCTTCCCTATGTCATGCTTGCATCACCTTCTTGTGTCATCATCTCTTACTTGCCCTCTTCTCATTGGTTGGATGACTTCATCATCCCTAACCTCCTTGATTAACCTCCTAATTGTTTGCCTAATGACCGCTGATCTGTTATACGGTTCGCTTAACTTTCATTTTCGTTTATCGTTTGAGGGATCATACCCGGGATCTTATTACTTGGGTTTCCTTAACCCTTCTCAATACATTATAATCCTTTTATGATCATCTATTATAATCCTTTAATTTAAATCCTTTTTATCCTGTTACCTTATACTCAATTTTTTCCGTATCTAGTGGATTTCCTAGAAAAATCAAAGTGTTCGGAATTGGATTCTGACGATCTTTACATACACTTATATACCATATAGAGTACTAATAAAATCTCAGAATATCCATAACAGAACCCCTACATAGTGTGGCATGAAAAGTTTTCTCATTCAGCGTAATCTGCAAAATCACTATTCATAAGGGTTTCAAAAATTTCCAAAAATCGGGGTTATTACAGTCTCCCCTCCTTAAAAGGATTCCGTCCCGAAATCAGATAGAAAATGAATAGGGATACTTTCTTAACATTGCACTTTCTAATTCTCGAGTAAATTTTCCCACATTGTGGTTCTTCCATCAAACTCTGAATAGTTTGAGCACCCTTCTCCTAGGCACTTGTTCCTTTTTACTCTATAACCCTTCATGGTCGTTCCATATAGGTTACGTTCTGGTTGCATGTCTATGCGCTTATATGCCCCTATTTATCTGGCATCCAAATTACACTTCCTTATCATTGATACGTGGAACACGTTATGACTTGCTACATGTTCGGGGGTAGGGCTAGCTCATATGCTAACTTCCCAAAACATCTTAATATATCCAAGGGTCCAACAAATTGTAGACTTAGCTTTCCTTTCTTTCCGAACCTCATCAATCCTTTCCAAGGGATACCTATAACATTACTAGGTCCCCTATTTCATACTCTTTGTCCTTTTGAGTCAAATCAGCATACCTCTTATGTCCATCTTGGGTTACTACCAGCCGTCATCTGATTAGATCTATTATATCCCTGGTCCTTTGGACTACTGCGGGTCCGAGCATCTTGCGCTCTACAACTTCATCCTAACATAAGGGAGATCGACATTATCTTCCCTCAAGGATCTCATAAGGCGATACCTCAATACTGACATATGATCTATTGTCGTAAGAAAACTCAATCCGTGTTAAGTGATCATTCCAATTTCTTTCAAGTCTAGTGCACAGACTCTCATTATAGCTTTTAGCATTAGAGCTTTTGCTTCTCAATACCTATTCTTTTCCAGTTCGTAATCTCTACTACCTTCCGTTCCTAATATTATACTGGTTATACTTTTGCTCGTTAGCGTTCTATAACCTTTTAATAACCACGTCAACCTTAGTATCACGAATGTGTTTTCATTCCAAATACCACCATAAGTTTACTACTCCTTTTTCAGCTGCTTCTATCTTCGAAAGCTTAGTCCTTCATATAGAAGTAAAAGAATTTATTGAGAGATCACTATGATCATGAACACTTGTTACATTGCATAGTTAGTACAGAAGGTGTCCAGCCTTTAGTACTTGACAAGCAATTAAACAATAGCTGGTATCCTACTCGGCTTCTATCACACAGATAGATAGTCATTCGGCAATACCTCCCCTTCTGGAAGGGTTGTTCTTCTCAGTTTATATGAAATGAAAAGAAGAGAAAAGAACGAATTGAAGAGAATTGTATATATGGAAAAAAAATATACTGCCACAAAATATCTGGCTTGGAACCTACCTCTAAATTATAGAGGTTTGTCATAGGAGAACAAAACATATGTGTATATATCAACATCAAGTATTATAGCATCGTATTTCACATGCCTAAATATTTTTGCTATTCCGTCCATCATTCTATGGACCCATGCTCTTCCTCGAGCTTATACACAATTACCTTTGAAACTCCCTCGATATCGAAAATCGAATCTGGGATCTCATTCTAAACATCATCGTTACTAGAATTCTATGCTTGCACCGTAACCTTCCTTATATAGTAATACGACTCTCATTTCATAAGAAGGAATAAATATTCAATAGGTAGATACTCTACTTAATTAGTCTATCAATGATAACTTATACATTACTATGACCCGATTAGTGGTACTCAATGTCAACATCCATTCCAATACAACTCTCACGGTTGTAATCAGCTCATTACTCGCAGAATCATTGCTGCATTACTATGGTCCACCACTGACCTACTGTCGTCATTCACTTTCCATGAAATCTTAATATCTAACCATACGGAGTCCATACATGTCGTATCAAATCCTTCTAAGGAGGTAATATAATCACCATTCATGATTCGTGAAGAACACTCCTGATCCTGCCATACATACATGACATGAAGCAGATAAAATTGCAGAAGAGTTTCAATCAAAGCAACGATAGCAGGTTAATACCATTCTTAATCATATGCCTTCGATAGAAGACTTAACTCAAAGGTTCGTTTAGTCCTTTTGAAATATGGTCCAGGCTCATTCTCAAGATAGTACCTTCTAAGATAGATAGCCCGCTCATGGTGATTACACGAATTAAACCTTTACCAACTACTATTACGGTTGGGTATTGCACAGTCATCAGAAGGAATGTCAATCTTCCAAACCATAATACAACCTTCAGCTTTAACCATCATAACTGTATTCCTTTGGCACAAGTGCCTATAATTATCCTCTTACCTTTAAAGTGTCGGCCACCTCTTTGGCCCTTCCTGATAGTAAAATTTCCTTACAGATAATGTCATTTTAACCACCTCCAAATAAATTTTCTACCTCATTTCAATCACAGCTTATGTGAAGATGTTTTCCTTAAAATCTGATGAGTAAAAAAAATCACCATTTTTTCCATAAGTTATTGCCTCAGTCTTTAGAGGTTAATCACTGTCACGACTAACTCTCAATCATACTTAGAACATCTTTAATCTTAGGTCCTAATTGCCTGGAACAAATTCGACCTTTACTGGTTCGATCCATACTTTCTCGTGGTTTAACACGTGCCCCACTTGGCATCATTATAATTACGTCATATTTCCTTTATCAACATTTTTATTCTTGAGAATTTTGAATATTACCTTTCTCCTTGTAAAACCTCTAAGGTTATCCTCGAATCGTTCCTCCTGTATTCCCTAGATACAGGGCATATCAAGATACCATTTATTAATACCAGAATCATTGTCTATATACTTCTGAAAAATTTCTCCACTGATTCTTAAAGGTTGTTATTACCTTAATCCTTTCCAATTCATACTGTCAAACTCATACTATCCCTATTAAGGGTGAAATTCCAACCTTTATGCATTCCCCTAGGATTCATTTTAAGTCACCGATGTTCTATCCTTAATTCCACCTTTAAAAGGTACCTGCATCCTTCCAGGGACAAGTCATATATCCCTGATAAGGGTGTCTTTTTCAATCATTCCCACCTCGATAGTATATGTCTAATTTCACAATAACATCTGTATTCAAAATGGGGTCAATAAATATGGCCTCCAAAAGATAACAATGGTTATCCGCTTGTCTTGCCTAATTTGGTAACGATAACAAGGATGTTCTGGAAGATATTGGTCGTGTTCAACGTGAACCTCTTCTTAATAATTCCTTATTTACTTTTGTTGTTTATCTCCACAGTCACCTCAATGTTGGGATATCTTTCATACCTGGCGTCTCCCTTTCTGGGTATCAAGCCATCGGTCTTACACTTCACATTCTTGAAGGTCACTTCCTTCATCCAATTTTCCTAATTTCTTACTTCAGTTTCTTTTTATTTTCCTTTCTCTTATCATTATTTCATGAACCCACTAATCATTGACTTCAAGCATCACATCGTTCTGGGATTCTTGTCATCAGAACGAATCTTGACAACTTTTACAACTTAGCTTCATATTTCATCATACTCGTCCGCCTTTGTTCTGACTCTAAAGCTTTTACACTATCTCCATAACCTTGGGAATTACTTTCCCGAAAACAATTGACTGAACTTTAATCAGTTTATTCTAACCTCTGGCTCTGTGCCTTTCTTGGTCTTTCACCAGCGGGTGGCCTCTCTCTTAGGAGGGTAAGTGACAAAACAGTCTTTTGTGATTCGTCCATCATTTAGAATCTCAAATGATTCCTATATTTCCTTTAGCGAGGTTCTTGCCTTGACTGGTTCAGCTTGTTCCTTCGAACTCTAAGGGCTTAGCGACTTAAAGGCCCTGAAAGAATTTCTCACCGCATTATTTCCTCAAGGTGGTGGTTGGGGATAATAGTCTAAGTTCTGTCTAGAAAGGTCCATAAATTTTCGTATAGGAGTACCGTCTCGGGTCTCCTTTCCTTACTCGACTTCTGTTTCCTTAGTCTGAACATTCCCTCCTCCTCCCCATAATCGGGGTCCTCCTACATATTTTAAATCCTCATTTTCTACTTCATCATGTTATGGGTTCCTTCGATCTTGATGGCGACCTCCCTGACTATCACGTTCAGGGTTTGCTCTAAATCTTATTCCTCAAACTAGCTTTCATCTAAGATCTCATCTTTAAGCTCTTGAACATTTGGAACCCAAATTCTGTAGGAATACCTCATTATTCCCTTATCATCTTTCTCAGTATTAATCTCATATCTATTTGTTGGCTCTCTGCCTTCATTCATCACTTTTTCTGGCACAATATGTTCCTTTCCAATAATTTGAACTGTATTGCAATCTCAAACAGCTTTTCAGTACCGGTTCCGGTTACCTTCACTTCTATTTCCATTTTCTCATAATCTCTTATAAACTCTCCAAAAGACATTATCATCTTGAGTCTCTCCTTTTTACTAAGGGCATCAGCCACCACATTGGCTTTCCCCGAATAATAAAGAATCTCCCAATCATAATTCTTGATTAGCTCTAACCGCCTCCTCTGGCGTATGTTGAGCTCTTTCTACGTAAAAATGTACTAGAGCTCCTATGGTTTGTGAATCTCGCACTTCTCTCCATACAAGTAGTGCCTCAAATCTTTAGGGCAAAACTATTGCCATGAGCCCAAGCTCATGGGTGGGGATATCGAATTTTAAATTCCCTTAATTGTCTTGACGTGTACGCGATTACCTTGTTATGCTGTATAAGAAGCACCCTAATTCCTTATCTGAAACGTCAATACAAATCACAAAATCTCTTTTTTCCATCCGACAATGCCAACATAGGGGCCGTCACCAACCTTTGCTTCAGTTGTTAAAAGTTTTTCTCGTATTTCTCTGTCCATTCAAACTTCTCAGTCTTACGAGTAAGCCGCGTTAAAGGGGCTACTATCTTTACAAACTTGAACGAACCTCCGGTAGTGACCGGCCAATCCTACCTCTGGTAGTTTCCCTTACCATGGTCATCAATTCCTCAATGGGCCTTTATTCATTCTTGTTAGGATCTTCCACGAGATCCTCCTCAGCAACAATCCCATCTAGGACAACATCCTCAACCATTACATCCTCAATATGAACATCATCCGGTCCTGCGTTAGGACGCTCTATCGGATCCACAATCCGATCTCCAATTAGTAATAAAACATCATCGCGCTATCACTTCTCAACCTCAGGGTTCGGAGTCCCGCTACCATATACGATAACGAACTACGCTACTATCACGATATTTATAAGGGTTCCCATAAGGGTTTTAACTGTCAGTACTACGTTAGGTAGTCCGACTATGAACTTGGCAAGAGTTCTTATTATCTTAGTGAACTTATTATCTTAACGTCACATCATCTCTGAGGTTTATAACGCTTAGCTCTGATACCACTTCTGTAACACCCCCAAATCCGGGGTCGGGGATCCGGGTTGTCACGAGTTCCATTTCCCTTAATAACACCCAATCTTAATAAATAATCAACTACTCTGTACTGTGACCCCACAATAAACACACACACCACAAGTTATAGTCTCAGAGATGAACACTCAAAAAATAACACAAGTCCTTATATTCCACAATTATAAACCGTTACACCTTAAAAAGGTTCTGAATAAATTTACATATTCCTTGCCATTATTACAATTCATATTATACATAAGTCTGGTTCATCAATAGTTGAAAACCTAGCCTATTGGTAGCTCCTACCTCAGCTACGGCGGCATCAACGTTTCCAGAAGACTGCGGAACGTTTTCTAACCGCTTGCGAATCGGGAGCTTGGTCCTGTTCATCTTTTCTATCTGTTGTTGTGTGATGAAAGAAGAAAGCAAGGGTGAGCAGCAAGCCCACCAAAATAATATGTATAATGATTTACAATATGCGAGCCTTCTCATAGTACTCATGAAAGTCTTGGTCAAAAGAAATGAACCAAGTTTGATATCTTAATGCGATGAAGTCGCAAAATATTCAATATATATACATATATACTTTTCACAATCTTTGAAATCCTCTGACATGTATAATATACACAGAGTTCCAGTTTATAACTGTATAAAAATATCGTTGCAAGGTGATCTCATATATCTAACCTTGTCTTAACGTTTTTCTGAAAATCTTTGACATGCACCAGATAATCATTTACTAGATATAAGTTTAAAAGATGAAGTTACAAGATACTCCAATATACTTATATCTTTTCCGAATACTACTTGAACTACTACCGTTCAATGTATAAATAGTTCGTCCTATAGATTAAGCTACAAGACAAAACTTGTATAGAATCAATCTTTAAAATATCATCAAAATAAAATGAAGTTATGAGATACTTCATTTGATGCACACATCATTTTGAAAACTTGACCTTGCCAACACTCAACAATCGCCCAACCGTAGACTTTCTATCGAAGTGCTCTGGGTAGTGTTGCAGAAATATCCAATTGGATGATGAACTCATTACGGGAGTTTGCCGCGCCAGGAAGACCACTTACGATGATCAGTCGTAGTAGTACAACCCCACCATTTTCTACATGTAGAGGAGAACCTGTCGGATTTACTTGTCAACCGAACACTGGACTCCTAAGGAATGGACCGTCTTACCGGAACTTCCAGGCCATTTTGGGCCAATATAATAAGGCTGGGCCGGCGCCACTCGACCACTTACGCCACTCCTAGTTCAGATGAAATCCATGACTCTGAAACATAAAGCTCGTCCCCCCTTTCCCCAAGTAGAAACTTGTTGATACGGCTCCACCAAGAAGTCGTATCTAGTTGGAAAGGAAAACTCACCGATATTTCCCAGGCGATGCCTGTTAATGGATTAACTTGTTCCAAGAATTTTACTTCCCGAGTGTTGGGTAAGTAATCAAAATTCTTTTATCAAGACAGCAACCTTGTTGCGAATATAAAACACACCACAAAGCCGGATCCCTCAGGTTTTGAGCGAGTATTTAAATCCCCTTCGAAAGGAGGATCTTAAATATAAAAATGAGTTTTGGGATCCGCTCTAACTTTTAAAAATCATTTTGAAGACTCGCAAAACATTTTTAAGAATGTTTGGAGTGATGCTGATTTAACAAAATAAATCAGTCCCAATATATTAGAAAATATCTGAATATTATTATTTAAATAATATTCCCATAAAGAATAATCTTTATAAAAATAATTGAAGTAGAAGTTTTAAAACTTATACTTGAAATGAATATTAAATAACCAAAGATATACCTATACGAAAGTACAATCTTTATTTGAATAATCAAAAGTGAGTTTGATTATCGACACCTTATTCTTTAATAAAATAAAGAACATATCTCAGCAAATAATCGGAGTCATAGATCCTCAAATGAATATTCAAATAATATTCAATAAATAAAATAAGCTGAGTCATAAGCCCTCGAATGAATATTCGAAATAACATTCAATAAATAAATAAGCTGAGTCATAAGCCCTCGAATGAATATTCGAAATAATATTCATTAAATAATAAGCTGAGTCATAAACCCTCGAATGAATATTCGAAATAATATTCAATAAATAAATAAGAGTCATAAGCCCTCGAATGAATATTCGAAATAATATTCATTAAATAAAAGGCTGAGTCATAAGCCCTCGAATGAATATTCGAAATAATATTCAATAAATAAATAAGCCGAGTCATAAGCCCTCGAATGAATATTCGAAATAATATTTATTAAATAATATAAAGTTATCGAATAAACCTTATTCGATTGATAGTTTTGAAACTATAACCATATATATATAAATATATGTATATATATATATATAAAATCTACTCGGGATCCTCGACTCCCGGTTTTAGAAAATGTTTTCACCTTTGGGTCCCTATACTAAGGGTATATGCAAATTACCGCTATTCTCTAGCATATGTATTATCAACTGAACCAACAGATATATATGGCAAGAATACGAAACAGGCATGCATATGTACCATATCACATGCTACAATATATCGCAAGAATTTGCTAATTTAACGATCATGCATCTATCACAAGATAATGCATATACAAGTGTATACATCACAACAACAGTATAACGGATAGAAAACTTGTTTGAGTGCTCCCGGATAGACTTAAGCTTAGAGTGGGTCCGATAACCTATGAACAACAACATAAGTCGGAATTAAGCCCCGGTCGCTTAAGAAACTAGACTTTAACCATTTAGAGTCCTAACGTTCGCTTTCGCGCTTAACGATTCACTTAAGTCGCTCGAGTACTCTCGGCTCCACCATTTTTAATAAATTAACCGTTAAGGGTTTTAAGGCAATTCTTTCGCGAGTGTCTTACCAACTGTCTAACACACTTAAAATAATTGTTTCATACTTCAATTAGTCCTTTAAGGTCTTTAACCTATGTTTCGAAGTAAGGCGAGGGGTAATGATTCGTTCGCGAAAGGTCGTTACTTAAAACAGCCGTTTCTCCTAAACCGTACATCGGAATCAAACGAACCACATATCAAAACGAAGCTTGTAACATGAAATATCTAAACAAGGCAATGGTCAAAACCTAGGAGGGAGTTATCGGGTCCTAATGTTATGAACAAAAGCAGTCTAAAGTAAATCGGACATTACGACGGCTATGTTTACGCGATTTCCCAATTTTATACCATTCCAATTCAACCACCAATCAATCCCAATTCATTCATACAATCAACATTCATCCAAAACACACTACAACAGTCCCAACACCTCAAGTTCTTCCAATTTATGTTATTCTCATCATGAACTTAAACTATACTTAATTCCTTTAACAAATCAACAAGATTCAACATTCATACCACTACCACTCCAACCCAAACTCTAAACAAACAAGCTTCATGCTTCACATATACTATATTACTCATAACCATTCCTAAATACTCAAAACTAAAACTAGGGTTTGGAGTTTATACCTTCTTGAAGCTTCTTAATCAATGAAAGATCCTTGGAATGCCCATGGAAGCCTTGATCTATGCTTAAGCTACCTTGAACTTTCATAAAAATCAAGAAAACCAAAGTTATTTCTTGAAGGTTACTATTCACCATCTTCTTCCTTAATTTATTGGAAGAGATTGTGAAGGAATTAGAAGTTTAAACTTATAGGATATCCATATCTATGTACAAGGAATCTTAGATAATTACCTTGTGATTTAACAATGCTTGGAACTTGATTTTTGATTTTTCTTCCTTTGAAAAAGAAGAAAAGCCGAGAGCAAGATGATGAGAATGAAATGATTTTGTGTTTTTTGATTTGTTTGGCTTAGCTTGGTTGTTTTTTTATTTTGTTTTTGGTTAATTACCTTAATAACCTTATATTTGTGTGGTTATAAACCAACCACACCTCCTCCTTCCCTATGTCATGCTTGCATCACCTTCTTGTGTCATCATCTCTTACTTGCCCTCTTCTCATTGGTTGGATGACCTCATCATCCCTAACCTCCTTGATTAACCTCCTAATTGTTTGCCTAATGACCGCTGATCTGTTATACGGTTCGCTTAACTTTCATTTTCGTTTATCGTTTGAGGGATCATACCCGGGATCTTATTACTTGGGTTTCCTTAACCCTTCTCAATACATTATAATCCTTTTATGATCCTCTCTTATAATCCTTTAATTTAAATCCTTTTTATCCTGTTCTCTTATACTCAATTCTTTCCGTATCTTTTGGATTTCCGGGAAAAATCAAAGTGTTCGGAATTGGATTCTGACGATCTTTACATACACTTATATACCATATAGAGTACTAATAAAATCTCAGAATATCCATAACAGAACCCCTACATAGTGTGGCATGAAAAGTTTTCTCATTCAGCATAATCTGCAAAATCACTATTCATAAGGGTTTCAAAAATTTCCAAAAATTAGGGTTATTACAATCTCCAATAATCAAATCAGGTGTATGTGCTTTAGTCCACTTCCTTGCAGATGGAAGATTATCTCTAGAACTGGATGCTCCCCCATGATCCATGCTGTCTCCATCAACATTATCTGATGCTCCCCCTGAAATTATGCTCTCTGAGTTGGATCCTTCAGAATTTAAGTTTCCAGAATTATCACAACTTGGCTCATCAGAACTTGATGAATCAGAACTTGAAGAGCCTGTTCTAGGTTCTGATGCTTCTTGAGATGTGGTTATATCTTCAATATGCTCCCCCTGCACATGTGCATTTTCCTTTGGCATAGTCACCACAGTTTCAATAACATCAGAGTTTAACCCATCAGAGTTTGCAGTATAAGGATTTAGATTGTCAGGATTTAGACTATCAGGATTTACAGAATCAGAATTTAAAACTTCATTCTCAAATCTCAGCTGATCATGATTATTGAAATCTTCAAGTCCTGTAATCTTCTTATCATCAAAAGAGATATTGATAGATTCCATGACAACCCTTGTTCTTAAATTGTAGACTCTGAAGGCTTTTATGGAAAGTAGATATCCAACAAAAATTCCTTCATCAGCTTTTAGATCAAATTTGGATAGCTATTCAGGATGAGTCTTAAGAACAAAACACTTGCATCCAAATACATGAAAATACTTCACATTTGGCTTCTTTTTCTTCACCATCTCATATGGTGTTTTTCCATTCTTGTTGATAAGTGTTGCATTCTGAGTAAAACAAGCAGTCTGCACAGCTTCAGCCCAAAAATAGGTTGGTAACTTTGCTTCATCAAGTATAGTTCGTGCAGCTTCAATAAGAGTTCTATTCTTTCTTTCAACAACTCCATTTTGCCGTGGAGTTCCAGGAGCAGAAAATTCCTGCTTGATTCCATGGTCTTTGCAGAACTCTTCCATAATCAAATTCTTGAACTCAGTGCCATTATCACTTCTTATTATTTGCACAGAGTCTTTGACCAATTATCCAGTTGCTTGACATGATCAATCAAGATAAATGCAGTTTCACTTTTTGTGTGCAAGAAATACACCCATGTGTATCTGGTGAACTCATCCAATATGACCATAACATATTTCTTCTTTGCAATAGACATGACATTCACTGGACCAAATTGATCAACATGTAGTAGATGATAAGGCTCAAGAATTGAAGATTCAGTCTTGCTCTTGGATGAAGATGTTCTTTGTTTTGCCTTTTGACAGGAATCACAAAGGCCATCAGGAGCAAATACTGATTTTGGCAGTCTTCTCACAAGATCTTTCTTGACTAGTTCATTTATATTGCTGAAATTTAAGTGAGAGAGTTTCTTGTGCCAATCCCAGCTTTCTTTAATTGATGATCCGCTTAACAAACAGATTGCAGAACCATCAGAACTTGTTGAAAGCTTGGCATCATAAATGTTACCATGCCTGTATCCCTTCAGAACAACTTTGCCTATAGATTTACTTACAACTTCACAGTGTTCTTCAAAGAAATCTACATGATAACCTCTATCACAGATTTGACTAACACTTAGCAGATTGTGTTTAAGTCCTGAGACTAGAGCTACTTTTTCAATTATGACATTCCCAAGATTGATATTTCCATATCCCAGAGTTTTTCCCATGTTGCCATCTCCATAAGAAACACTTGGGCCAGCTTTCTCCACAAAGTCTGATAGCAGGTGTAATAACCCCCAAAATTTTGAACTTTTTGTAACCCTTGTGAATAGTGTTTTTGCTGAATCAGAAAACTTTTCATGCCACACTATGTAGGGGTTCTGTTATGGATATTCTGAGATTTTATTAGTACTCTATATGGTATATAAGTGTATGTAAAGATCGTCAGAATCCAATTCCGAACACTTTGATTTTTCCCGGAAATCCACTAGATACGGAAAGAATTGAGTATAAGGTAACAGGATAAAAAGGATTTAAATTAAAGGATTATAAGAGAGGATCATAAAAGGAATATAATATATTGAGAAAGGTTAAGGAAACCTAAGTAATAAGATCCCGGGTATGATCCCTCAAACGATAAACGAAAACGAAAGTTAAGCGAACCGTATAACAGATCAGCGGTCATTAGGCAAACAATTAGGAAGTTAATCAAAGGGATTAGAGGGGATGATGTCATCCAACCAATGAGAAGAGGACAAAGAGGGGAGGATGACACCACATGATGATATAAGCATGACATAGGGAGGAAGGAGATGTGGTTGAATTAGAACCACACAAAGTTCAAGGCTAAAAAGGTAATTAACCAAAACAAAAACAAAACTACATCCACCAAGCCAAAACAAATCATTTTCATCAAAACAAAAATTCTATTTCTCATCACCAAGAACATTACTCTCGGCTTTTTGCATTTTTAAAGGAAAGAATTTTCAAAATCCAAGATTCAAGCTTCCTAAATTGGTAAGATAATTACCTAGTATTCCTTATGCATAGTTATGGCTATATTATGAGTTTATGCCACCAATTCATTCTCTATCTTCTCCAAGAAATCAATGAAGAAGACAATGAATAGTGATTTCAAGGTTTTTAACTTGATTTTTCTTGTTTTTCCTTTAAGATCCAAGCATCCCTAAGACTCCTCAAGGCTTCCTAGCTACTCACACCACTTCAAGGAAGGTATATCATCTCCAAACCCTAGCTTTACTTTGTATATTAGGATGATTTTGGTTGTTATGGTATTAGAGTAGCTTAATGATGGTTGGTTTAGAGTTGGGTTGGAATGGTGGAGATTGGAATGTTGAAATCTTATGATTTGGTTAAAGAATGTAGTATAGTTTAAATTCAAGTTTAAGAATAAGTATAAATTGTTAATGTTGAGTGTTGGGGCTGTTATGATGTAGTTTGGAAGGAGTTTTGATTGGGTTGTGAATTGGGGTTGAATTGTGGTTGTTTTGAATTGGTTTAAATTTTGGAAATCGCGTAAACATAGCCGTTGTAATGTCCGATTTACTTTAGACTGCTTTTGTTCATAACATTAGGACCCGAGAACCCCCTGCTAGATTTTGACCATTGCCATGTTTAGATAGTTCATGTTACGAGCTTCATTTTGGTATGTAGTTCATTTGATTCCGATGTACGGTTTAGGAGAAACGACCGTTTTAAGTAACGACGTTTCGCGAACGAAACTTTTCCCCTCGCCTTACTTTGAAACATAGGTTAAAGACCAAAAAGGGTTAATTAATGTATGAAACAATTATGGTAAGTGTGTTAGGCAGTTGGTAAGACACTCGCAAAGGAATCGCCTTAAAACTCGTAATGGTTAAATTATTAAAAATGGTGGAGCCGAGGGTACTCGAGTGACTTAAGAGAATCAGTAAGCGCAAAGCAAGCGTTAGAGTCTAAGTTGGTTAAAGTATAGATTTACAAGTCACTTTGGTTTAATTCCAACTTACTTGTTGTTTATAGGTTACTAGACTCGTCCCGAGCCATTAATCACCCCCAGTCGCTCAGGCAAGTTTTCTACCCGTATAACTGTTGTTGTGATGTATATGTGTATATGCATGATCTTGCGATAAATGCATATTTGTTATTAGCAAATTCTTGCGATATATTGTAGCATGTGATATGGTACATATGCATGCCTGTTTCGTATTCTTGCCATATATATCTGTTGGTTCAGTTGTTAATACCTATGCTAGAAAATAGCGGTAAATTGCATATACCCTTAGTATAGGGACCCAAAAGGTGAAAACATTTTCTAAAACCGGGAGTCGAGGATCCCGAGTAGATTATATATATATATATATTTATATATATATGGTTATAGTTTTCAAAACTATTAATCGAATAAGGTTTATTCGATAACTTTATTTTATTTAATGAATATTATTTCGAATATTCATTCGAGGGCTTATGACTCAGCTTATTTTATTTATTGAATATTATTTGAATATTCATTTGAGGATCTATGACTCCGATTATTTGCTGAGATTTATTCTTTATTTTATTAAAGAATAAGGTGTCGATAATCAAACTTATCTTTGGTTATTTAATACTCATTTCAAGTATAAGTTTTACAACTTCTACTTCAATTATTTTTATAAAGATTATTCTTTATGGGAATATTATTTAAATAATAATATTCAAATATTTTCTAATATATTGGGACTGATTTATTTTACTAAATCAGCATCACTCCGAACATTCTTAAAAATGTTTCGCGAGCCTTCAAAATGATTTTTAAAAGCTAGAGCGGATCCCAAAACTCATTTTTATATTTAAGATCCTCCTTTCGAAGGGGATTTAAATACTCGCTCAAAACCTGAGGGATCCGGCTCTGTGGTGTGTTTTATATTCGCAACAAGGTTGCTGTCTTGATAAAAGAATTTTGATTACTTACCCAACACTCGGGAAATAAAATTCTTGGAACAAGTTAATCCATTAACAGGCATCGCCTGGGAAATATCGGTGAGTTTTCCTTTCCAACTAGATACGACTTCTTAGTGGAGCCGTATCAACAAGTTTCTACTTGGGGAAAGTGGGGACGAGCTTTACGTTTCAGAGTCATGGATTTCATCTGAACTAGGAGTGGCGTAAGTGGTCGAGTAGCGCCGGCCCAGCCTTATTATATTGGCCCAAATGGCCTGGAAGTTCCGCTAAGGCGGTCCATTCCTTAGGAGTTCAGTGTTCGGTTGACAAGTAAATCCGACAGGTTCTCCTCTATATATAGAAAATGGTGGGGTTGTACTACTACGACTGATCATCGTAAGTGGTCTTCCTGGCGCGGCAAACTCCCGTATTGAGTTCATCATCCAGTTGGATAATTCTACAACGCTACCCGTAGCATTTCGATCGAAAGGCTACGAATGGGTGGTTGCCGGAGCATTAACAGGGTCAAACAGTTTTATTGGTGTTTCCATTGAATGAAGTATCTCGTAACTTCATTTCTTTTAAAAATATTTCAAAGATTGAATATATTCAAGTTTAAATTTATGGTCTCATCTATGGGATGACCTCTTGAATCTTATTATACTTTGAACAGTAGTTCAAGTAGATTTCTAAAAATGGTATAAGTATAGTGAAGTAATTGTTAACTTTATCTTCTTTTAAACTTATATCCAGTAAGTAATTACCTTACACATGATAAAGGATTCTAGTAAGTATCCATTTAGATACTTGTATTATTGTTATCACTATATATTATCTTGTGAGCTGTAATGCTCACTCTTGCTTCATTTCTTCATCACACAACAACAGTTAGGAAAGATGGCCAGGCTCCAGCAGACCCAGCGCAAGCGCGTGGGAAGCGCCCCGCGCCTTCCCATTGAGATCGTAGCTGCTATAGCTGCAGAGGTAGATCTACCTTTAGATCAGACATTCTACTTTTGGGAACCAAATATTGTATAACTATAACTTGTGGCAGATAATGACAATTAACTGTAAATTTATCAAGTAATCATTTTGGGTTGTAATAACTTTTAATTGTGGATTCAAGGACTTGTACTTATTTCAATTTCATCTCTGAGACTATGATGTGTGGTGGTGTGTGTTAGTGTGGGGTCACAGCTTGAGGTTGTTTATTATTAATTAAGTTAAGTGATAATTATAGAAAGAAAGACCGTGACGACCCGGATCCCTGACCCCGGATCTGGGGGTGTTACAGCAGGGCTTTATTTCCAGTCATATGTCCTGAACATCCACTGTCCAGAACTAGGATGTTTTTCCTGTTACCCTGCAATAACAAAGACCACTAATGATTAGTTTTAAGGACCCAGACTTGCTTGGATCATTTGGCCTTATTAAGTTTGTTAACATTTGCAGCGCATTTAGCATCAGAGTTCATGTTAACAGTTTTCTTATCAGAATTTACAATATCAGACTTTGCATCAGAACCTACACTAGAAGGAATAATGCTAACTTTCTTGAAAGAAGGTTTTATTTGATAATAATCATAGTACAAACTATGATATTCCTTACAAGTATAAATGGAATGCCACAAACTACCACAATGAAAATAAGGATTTTGTGGCCTATATCTAACAGACTGACTCTTAACTCCTGATTTTGAAGGTAAGGAGTTTATGTGCTTATTCTTTCTGCAAAAAGAAGCCAGATGGTTAGAATTTCTATAGTTATAACATTTCTTTCTAGGAGCATTAGGAACAGGCTTATAATCATTGCTTTTATTCACACCTACCTTTCCATTCCTATTTTCCTAGGTGGCTTTACCTTGTTTACATTCTTAACATCTTTCAGCTTGTGCTTAAGCTGCTTCTTTATCATTAAGCCTATGTTAACTTCAGTTGGCTTATCCTGTTTTGGTTTGTTAGAAGTTAATTTCTCTTTAACTTCTGATTTATCAATATCAGACTTTACAGCTATAAACTTAACAAGATTTACCTTTGGCTTTTGTTTAACAACTATAGGCTCAATTTCTGCAGTTCTATTATCATTCTTATCATCTCTATAACATAAGCCCTCTTTCCAGTTTCCATTACTTAACAAATTCTGAGTTGTTCTGCCAGAGTTAGTCCAAGTCCTGATAATCTCTCTTTCCTTTTCTAACTCAGTTTTTAGAGATTCATTCATTTTAAGCATTTCATCTCTAACATAGAAAGCATAATCTCTATCTTTCTGAGTTTGATGGAACATAACTAACTCTTTTTCTAAATAATCATTCCTCTTTTTATAAGCAAGATTTTCGGAAGTTAATCATTTACATGTTAAAGTTTGGTCTCTATAACTAATGAACATGGTTTTAAGATATCTTCTCAACTCAGTAATATCATCAGTATGAAAAGCATAAGTTGTTTGAGGTACCTTTAACTCAGCAGTTTCAGAACTGCTATCAGCATTTGCCATCAAGGCATAGTTCACCTCACTTTCAGAATCTGAAGTGTCTGTCCAACTTTTTTTCTTTGTGACAAGAGCCTTGCCTTAGTCACTTTTTCCTTTCTTGCAATCAGGAGATATGTGGCCTTTCTCACCACAGTTGTAGCATTTGACATTTGAGTAATCTCCTCTGTCAGACTTCCTCCTTTGCCTTCAGATTTTCTGAAACCTTTCTTATCGGAACTTGCACCTTTCTTGGAAAACTTCTTTCCCCTTCTGAATTTCCTGTAAGCTATCTTTGTGATACCCTTCACCATAAGAGCACACAATTTCATCATTTCTTCATCAGCATCCATCTCAGATAGACTTTCAGTTTTCCGAATCCTCATCACTATCAGAACTTGATGACTCAGTATTAGACTTTGTGATGAGTGCCTTTCCTTTGCCTTTCTTTGAGACAACCACTTTAGGGGATTCCTCCTCAGCTTTAAGAGCAACTATCCTTGATTTTCTCCCATTCCTCTTGCTTCTTTGTTCTATCTCAAGTCCATAAGTTCTGAGCATTCCATAAATTTTATCAAGAGTGGTTTCATCAAGAGCATAGTTGTCTCTTATAGTAGTTGCCTTCAAGTCCCAACTTTCAGGAAGAGCTAAAAGGAGTTTAAGATTAGTATCTTCAAGATCATATTCCTTATCCACCAGTGACAGATCATTCAAGAGTTTGACAAATCTGTCATATAAACCAGTTAATGACTCATCAGGTTTAGAGTCAATGTGCTCATACTCTTGAGTGAGTATAGTCTTCCTGTTCTTCTTAATTGAATCAGTTCCCTGGAATCTTGTCTCCAAGGAATCCCATATCACCTTTGCATTCTTGCAGTTAATTAGCCTATTTGACATGACATTATCAATGGCACTCTGCAGCAAATGTCTTACCTTTGCATCCTTTGCAATTGATGAGATATCTTCAGCTGTATATTCACTTTTCTCCTTTGGTACAGACTTTGCTGGCTGATCTGTAACTACAACAGAGAGCTTGGTCGACTTATGTGGTCCTTCATTAATTCTGTCAAGGTATTCTGGATCTGTAGCTTCCAGAAACATAGTCATCCTCACTTTCCAAATGGAATACTCAGAAGGTTTCAGTATGGGAACCCTAATAGTCTCATATCGATTATGGATTTGAGTCTTTGGAGTTTCTTCAGTTTTGGTGGGCTTGGTTGGAGTTTTCTCTTCTTCAGACATGATTGTTTTGGATCTTTACTGTATATGTGTTAACAGACTGCTCTGATACCACTTGTTAGGTCACACACACTGTAGAAGGGTGTTGAATACAGTGTTTACTACAATTAAATCGAATATAAGAACTCAAGTAACAGAAAACAAATTTTATTTAACACAATAAACTCTATTACAAAGAACTGTTCTCTCTCAGTGATGAAAAAATTATCACGAGAGCTGCTAGGGTTACAATGAATAATACTCTCGATTATGATAACATATATAGTGTAAACCCTATGTATGTGTTTATATACTACACAGTTATAAGATAATCTTCTAATTGATATCGAATACAATTCTGCTTCCTAATATATATCAATCAGTTATCTTTTCTTCCAAGTATTCTATTCTTCATAGAATTCTTCTCCATGCATATCTCTTCTTATGTTCGTCTTGATCTTCTTTCCTTTCAATCAGCCGCCTTCCTTATCTGAACGTCTCCTTAAATCCTGATATTATCTCCTGATAACTTAAGTTCTGACAACTTAAGTTCTGATCTCTTAAGTCCTGACTTCAGTATAAGTACTTATTTCCAGTTAAGTACTAATTTGTCCTGTTAAGTAAGATCAGAAAACTAAACACAAATCATATTAGACATGACATCACAAATATATCTAACATATGATGTTATTATCATACGAAAAAAACTAAAATTACCTTGTCACTTGTATTTTTCCTTCACTTTTTCAGTTAGAATATTCTTGTCTTTTTCACTTGCATTCTTTTTTCTCCTACTGGTCACTTGCATTTTTGTTCTCTTTTGCACTAGCTTTTGTACTTTTTTTGTTAATCTGCTGATCAGGCTCTTTTTCGCCAGTTTTTTTCTTCTCCAACTCATTTGCATCCTTGGTTAACTTCTTTTTATCTAGCTGCTGTTTTTTAAGGTCTTGAACCATCATAATCTTCCGTTTCAACCAGAAGTCGGCACCTACAATAATAATTATGACATAAGTAGAAATAACATCATTTCTAAAACTGAATTGAAAAACAAGAAATATAGCTAAATATAATTTACTTTCAAAAAATTGTGTCCTTGGTCTAACGATTATATGGGGTTAGGACTAACTTGCAAGATCACTACCTTTTTCGAAAACCATGTCAATATAGAGATCTAAGTAAGAATCATGGTTCGTCATTTTTCCAAGACTAATCGCTCCTGTATCAGTAGCGATTAATTTCCAACCTCCGCCCTTTTTGTTCACATATACTCCTCCACTTTTTGTATATCCAATATCATCTTTCATGTAATCCATAATTACCGAGTATGAGAATTGGTCAGGGTTAATAGTTTCAGCAATTATAAAGCAGCTTCCACGTAAGTATTTATTTTTCTAAAACTCTTATTTGTGGTAGAAACTGAGAAAAAAAATATTTGACTGCCATTTGCTGAGAAGCAAATAAAACAAGAAAATTCATTAATCCACATATTTTACCAATATAAGAAGGTAAAAGTTAAAAAGTAAAATATCAATTTTGATAAATATCAAAATTTATGCAAACAGACATAAAAAGTATGTGAAATTTCACGAGATTAATTGGAAGCACAATGTTTAATGGAACCGAATCAGTTAGAAGAAAAAAATTAACCAGTTACACGTAAGAGATTGCATTAAAAATTGACATAATAAAAAAACCAGCAATTTCATTTATTCAAAAAGTTCATCGTCTACTTCATCTCAACTGGACAATTAAAGGAATAACTCACTCGACATGTCAACCCTACAAAAACTGACATAATCATTCTGGTTCTGCAATTCAGAGTTCAATTATGCATCGAGCATAGTGGGACCACAAATATCTTCAAGTACATCATTTTCCGTGCCAATGTCATAGTTTCTTTACAAAAAATGCAAATTCTTCTCAGTACAATCTTAAATATAGAAGACTTGTTGTACTTGGGTTGCTAAAACAAAATGATCCTCCTTTTGAACAGTTTACTAAATTTGATACGTGTAAACTAATGACAATCCTTATCCTTTTCTTACCAACAACAACGAAACAGAACTACCGAAATTGTTCCCCAATAATCTACTTCAATAATTTCTTTAATTGCTCCATTGTAAGTAACATCCCGACTGTTGGATTTTTATCTTTAGAACTTGCAAAACTAGTGGTTAGGGCTCTCAAACTGACAATGCTATTTTGTGTAATTCAGTTGGCATCTCTTTTCTTTATATGTAATTTGAATATGTTTACAACATAACAAGTAAAAATTTTAGCTGCTTGTTTAGGGCTGTTGAGTGGCATTTATGACACTTTATAATTGATGCGTTTGTACTCAGGTTTTTAAGTGTTTTAACGTGTTTCTTAGTGTTTTTGCATTTCAGTCATTATCTAGGTAATCAGGTGAATTAGCATTGTTTTGGTGCTAATTTGGTGTCAAGGTGGTGTTGGAATAAAAGCTCGTGGAAAGCCGGCTCGAAACAGCGAGAAAAAAGAAGAAAATCTGAAGTTTTTCCAGAAGTAGGGCGCGTCCGCGTTGGTCAAGCGCACGCCCGCGCTGTGATAGCGCGCGCCCGCGTCGGTGCAAAATTATAGAATCCTAATTCTATTATAATTACAATTGGAGGACTTCTGGATTGCATGGGGCTGCTATATAAACAACTTTAAGTCATTTTTCATATTTAATCAAGTTCGAGACATATCAGAGTACAAGGAGAAGACGACAAGAGACCTATAACACAATTCAACAAAGGCGAAGATGATCTAGTTTATTCTTGTGATACTTTGTTTTGAGTTATAATCTTGGATACTCGTTTCTTGTTTTGTTGAACCTATAATCTTGTGTTAACTTGGTTTTGTTTATTCGTTATAAAGACTACGTTTGTTATACCATGCTTTCATTGGAACCCACGTTGATGATGATTCCGATTATGGGCTAATCGTTATCGTGGGGTTCTAATGGATTTATTTATGGATTTCTTTAGTTAATTTGTTTAGGTATCTTAGTGTGTGGTGATTATATGATAACCTAGTATTGGTTGTGCGTATTCGTCTTATGAGTGTCGCGAACGTATAAGATAGTGAGTTAATTCTTAATGAAGCGACAGTGAATTTAAAGATTTAGAACTTGCCATGCTAGCATAGGTTCATGTATTTATATGCATGATTCGTAGGTAATTTTAACCATCTTACTTGCCCTATGTAATCAAGATAGGTAACTTGTGCTTAAACCGTTATGTTGTCAAATTCTATAGACATATAGGGTCTCAATATAATTGGTGTCTATTCAGCTTTTATCTCTTTTGTGGATGTCTGGTAGTATAGTACTCGTGCAACGAAAGTTGGTGTCATCACCATTGCACGCTAAGGTTAAGAACAAACAGGCTATTGAATGAAGTATTTAATGAAGTTAGAATCCCATGTTTGTCATATATATTAATTCAATCATCTTTAATCTCTTAGTTATAATTGTTAGTTTAATTCTTAGTTATAAACAACCTCAATTTGTTATCGTCTTAGCATTGAATAATAACCATACATTGTTGCTTAAGTGCATAAATTAATTAGTTAACCAAGCCAGTCTCTATGGGAACGAACTAGAAAAGATTCTATATTACTTGCGGACGCGTATACTTCCGTGTATTTTTAGCGCGTGTTTAGCGACTAACAAGTTTTTGGCGCCGCTGCCGGGGACTGCAATGTTAATTTTTAGTTTATATATTTTCCATCAGTGGTCGTTAAAGTTCATTGACTTGGACATTGTTACTTATTTGTTTCCTTATCTTATTACAGGCACTCTAGCGAGGGTGTATGCATACGCATTCACGTACTCGTAAGAGAACACTGGATAAAGCCGAGGAAGAAGTTGTGGTGGTTCGAAAGGAAGTTTTTGCAGAAGAAAAGAAGGTATAAGAAGAAGAGAAAGTCGAGGAACCAGTGTTAGTAGAGACGGGTGATCAAGCAGAAAATCCTAAGGCTTTGATGGACTATTCTCAGCCTAAGATTAATGACATTCAGTCAAGCATCATCAGGTCAGCCATCAGGGCTAACACTTTTAAGATCAAGTAAAGCACGATTCAGATGATACAAAACTCAGTTCAGTTTATGGGTTCTCCTACTGAAGACCCCAACATGCACAACAGGGATTTCATCGATATCTGCGACACGTTCAAGTTCAATGATGTGACGGAAGATGTTATCAAACTACGACTCTTCCCATTCTCTCTGAGGGACAAAGTTAAGTATCGGCTACATTCCCTACTAGCATGGTCCATCACCACTTGGGAAGATCTAGCTTAAAAGTTTCTCACTAGATTTTTCCCTATGACGAAGACTGCTGCAATCAGGAATGCTCTTACTCAGTTTGCTCTTAAAAATGGAGAATCTCTGTGTGAGGCATGAGATCGATATAAGGATATGCTAAGGAATTGCCCACACCATGGCATGCCTGATTGGATGATTATTAACTATTTTTACAATAGATTGGGTGCTACTTCTAGACCCATGCTTAATGCAGCATCAGGAGGAGCCTTGTGGGCTAAAAGCTATGATGAAGCTTATGAACTTATTGAACTGATGGCTGCTAATGAGTACCAGAATCCTTCCCAGAGACTGACTCAGGGAAAGGTAGAAGGAATTCTGGAGTTGGATGCAGCACTTCTATAGCTGCCCAACTTAAGGATTTGACGATGAAGGTGGACATTTTGGCTAATCATGAGGTTAATCAAATCGCTAGTGTCTGTGAGCTTTGTGTTGGTGCCCATGAGACTGAGCAGTGCACAATTTTTAGTGAATCATCTCAGTTCGTGAGCAACTTTCAGCATTCGCAGCAACCTGTGCCAGCCACTTATCATCCCAACAACCGCAAGCATCCTAATTTCAGTTGGAACAACTTTTAAAATACGGTTCAACAGCCTTATCAGCAGTACCCAGCTAAGTAGTACAACCCTCTGGTTTTCAGCAACCACAATATGTACCGAGACAACAACTTCAGCTACAATAAGCTAATGAAATATCTGAATTAGAGGAGTTGAAGCTAATGTGAAAGAGTCAAGCTGTTTCTATCAAGACCTTGGAAAATCAAATTGGGCAAATTGTTAATGCCTTGCTAAATCGTCAACCTGGTACTCTACCTAGTGACACTGAAGTGCCAGGAAGGAAGGAAGCTAAGGAGCAGGTAAAGGCAATCGCTTTGAGGTCTGGAAAAATTCCGAATCCCGAACAAACTAAAGTGTTGACTGAAGAAGCTGAGGTTGAGAAAGAGGTAGAGCAGCAGGATGTAGAAGTGGAACCAAGGAAGACTACTGTTGAGCACACTCCTCATGAGGGTAATACAAGGAAAAAATAGATCTATCCTCCACCTCCTTTTCCTAAGCGGTTGCAGAAGAAAAAGATGGACAAGCAATTTGAGAAATTTCTGGAGGTGTTCAAGAAACTTCATATCAACATACCTTGCGCGGAGGCTCTTGAGCAGATGCTTAGTTATGCAAAGTTTATGAAAGGTATTCTCTCTCGAAAAGTGAAGCTAGATAATTTAGAGACTGTCGCTCTCAGGGAGGAATGCAGTGCTGTGCTATAATAGGAGTTGCCTCCGAAGCTTAAAGATCCAGGAAGCTTCACTATTCCGTGTACTATTGGAAAAGTGTCTTTTGACAGATGCTTATGTGACTTGAGAGCTAGCATCAATCTGATGCCTTTGTCAATCTTCAAGCAGGGTGACTTACCTAATCCAAAATCAACTTATATGACCTTGCAGTTGGTAAACCGTTCTATAACATATCCGCGAGGTATTGTGGAGGATGTCTTGGTCAAGGTTGATAAACTCATCTTCCCTGCTGATTTTGTCATTCTTGATTTCGAGGAGGATAAGAAGATTCCCATAATCTTGGGAAGACATTTCTTGGCGACTGGCCGAACCTTGATAGATGTGCAAAAGAGTGAGCTCACAATGCGAGTGTTAGATCAGGATGTAACTTTTAATGTGTTTAATGCTATGAAATTTCCTACGGAAAATGTGGAGTGCTTAAAGGTAGAGTTGGTCGATTCTGTGGTTACTTCAGAACTTGATCAATTGCTAAGGTCTGATGCCTTAGAAAAAGTCTTATTGGGAAATTCAGATAGTGAAGATGACGAAGGTGAAGAACAATTATAATATTTGAATACTTCTCCCTGGAAGAGGAAGATTGATATGCCTTTGAATCTCTTGGAATGAAGGAATTGAACAAAGCTCCTAAATGCCTCAAGCCATCTATTAAGGAAGCTCCCACTCTTGAACTTAAGCCTCTACCTGAGCATTTGAGGTATGCATTTTTAGGTGATGCAT
Organism: Apium graveolens; assembly: GCF_009905375.1. Classification (NCBI taxonomy): domain Eukaryota; kingdom Viridiplantae; phylum Streptophyta; class Magnoliopsida; order Apiales; family Apiaceae; genus Apium; species Apium graveolens. Next base: position 85,916,452 of record NC_133647.1, read on the forward strand.
CTACTTTGCTTGTTATTATTGCATCTGACCTTTCAGGTACAAGGAAAAGCTCCTGAGGCTTTTAAGAGAGTTAAACTCGGCAATTGGTTGGACTATAGCATATATCAAGGGAATCAGCCCTTCCTATTTGTTGAGTGGCATTTATGACACTTTATTATGATCTAATAAGCTTTGAATTGATGCATTTGTACTCAATTTGTTAAGTATTTTAATGTGTTTTTTAGTGTTTTTGCATTTCAGGCATTAATCTGTGAACCAGGTAAATTAGCATTGTTTTGGTACTAATATGGTGTCTAGGTGGTGTTGGAATAAAAGCTCGTTGAAGCCGGCTCGAAGCTGCAAGATAAAGAAAAAAGAAAAGAAGTTATTTCTGGCAGAAGCCAGCGCGCCCGCGCTGATGAAGCGCGCGGATGCGCCGTGTCGGGATAATAAAATCCTGATTCTATTACAATTCTATTTTCTGGACTCCTGGGTTGATCGAGCTGCTATATATTGATAAATAAGGATCGTTTTTTGGAGGAGAGACTTACCAGAGCACGAGGAGAAGACGACAAGAGACCTATGGCACAATTCAACAAAGGCGAAGATGATCTAGTTTATTCCTGTGAATCTTTATTTTGCGTTGTAATTTTGGATGCTCGTTTCTTCTTTTGTTGAACCTATACTCTTGTGTTATACTCTGTTATTTATTCATTATAAAGACTACATTTGTTATATCATGTTTTTATCGGAACCCACGTTGATGATGAGTTCGATTATGGGCTAATCGTTATCGTGCAGTTTTAGCGGATTTAGTTATAGATTTCTTTAGTTAAATTGTTTGATGCCTTAGTATATGGTAATTTTATGATATCCTAGTATTGGTTGTGCGTATTTGTCTTATGAGCGTCGTGAACTTATAAGATAGTGTGTTAATTCTTAATGAAGCGAAAGTGAATTTAAGGATTTAGAACTTACCATGCTAGCATAGGTTCATGTATTGTATGCATGATTCGTAGGTAATTTTAATCATCTTATTTGCCCTGTGTAATCAAGATAGATAACTTGTGCTTAAACCGTTATATTGTCAAATTTTATAGACATATAGGGTCTCAATATAATTGGTCTCTATTCAGCTTCTATCTTTTTTATGGATGTCTGGTAGTATGGTACTCATGCAACGAAAGTTGGCGTTTATCAATTTCGTGTTGTCTGATTAGTGTCATCCCCATTGCATGCTAAGGTTAAGATCAATAAGGCTATTGAATGAAGTACTTAATGAAGTTAGAATCCCATGTTTATCATATTTATTAATTCAATCAATTTTATTCTCGTAGTTATAATTATTAATTTAATAATTAGTTATGAACAACCTTAATTAGTTACCGTCTTAGCATTGAATAATAACCATACATTGTTGCTTAAGTGCGTGAATTAATTAGTTAACCAATATAGTCTCTATGGGAACGAAGTAGAAAAAGATTCTATACTACTTGCGAACTCGTATACTTGCGTGTATTATTAGCGCGTGTTTAGAGACTAACAAGTTTTTGGCGCCGCTGCCGGGGACTGCAGTGTTAATTGATAGTTTATGTGCTTTCCATCAGTGTTCGTTAAAGTTCATTGACTCGGACATTGTTACTTATCTGCTTCCTTGTCTTATTTCAAGCACTTTAGCGAGGGTGTATGCATACACATTTACGTACTCGTAAGAGAACGCTGGATAAATCCGAGGAAGAACTTGTGGTAGTTCGTATGGAAGTTTTTGAGGGAGAAAAAAAGGTAGAAGAAGAAGAGAAAGTTGAAGAACCAGCTTTAGTTGAGATGGTTGATCAAGCAGAAAATTCGAAGGCTTTGATGGACTATTCTCAGCCTAAGATTAATGACATTCAGTCAAGAATCGTCAGACCAGCCATGAGGGCTAACACTTTTGAGATCAAGGCAAGCACGATTCAGATGATACATAACTCAGTTTAGTTTGGGGGTTCTCCTACTGAAGACCCCAACATGCACATCAGGGATTTCATCGAGATCTGCGACACCTTCAAGTTTAATGATGTGACTGAAAATGCTATCAAGCTGCGACTCTTTCCATTCTCTCTAAGGGACAAAGCTAAGAGCTGGTTACATTCTCTACCACCAGGGTCTATCACTATATGGGAAGATCTGGCTCAAACGTTTCTCACTAAATTCTTCCCTATGGAGAAGACTGCTGCAATCAGGAATGCTCTTACTCAGTTTGCTCAGCAAACTGGAGAATCTCTGTGTGAGGCTTGGGATCGATATAAGGAGATGCTAAGGAAGTGCCCACACTATGGCATGCCTGATTGGATGATTATTAACTATTTTTATAATAGATTGGGTGCTACTTCTAGACCCATGCTTGATGTTGCATCAGGAGGAGCCTTGTGGGCTAAAAGCTACGATGAAGCATATGAACTTATTGAACTGAAGGCTGCTAATGAGTACCAGAATCCTTCCCAGAGACTGACTCAGGGAAAGGTAGCAGGAATTCTGGAGTTGGATGCAGCAACTGCTATAGCTGCCCAACTTAAGGATTTGACGATGAAGGTGGACACTTTGGCTAATCATGAGGTTAATCCAATCGCTAGTGTCTGTGAGCTTTGTGCTGGTGCCCATGAGACTGAGCAGTGCACAATTTTTAATGAATCAGCTCAGTTCGTGATCAACTTTCAGTGTTCGCAGCAACCTGTGCCAGCCACTTATCATCCCAACAACCGCAACCATCCTAATTTCAGTTGGAGTAACTCTCAAAATACGGTTCAACAGCCTTATCAGCAGTACCCAGCTAAGTAGTACAACCCCCTGGTTTTCAGCAACCACAATATGCACCGAGACAGCAACTTCAGCTGCAATAAGCTAATGAAAAATCTGAATTAGAGGAGTTGAAGCTAATGTGAAAGAGTCAAGCTGTTTCTATCAAGACCTTGGAAAATCAAATTGGACAAATTGCCAATGCCTTGCTAAATCGTCAACCCGGTACTCTACCTAGTGACACTGAAGTGCGAGGAAGGAAGGAAGCTAAGGAGAAGGTAAAGGAAATCACTTTGAGGTCTGGAAAAATTCTGAATCCCGAACAAACTAAAGTATTAACTGAAGAAGCTGAGGTTGAGAAAGAGGTAGAGCAGCAGGAAGTAGAAGTGGAACCAAGGAAGACTACTGTTGAGCACACTTCTCTTGAGGATAATACAGGGGAGAAATAGATCTATCCTCCACCGCCTTTTCATAAGCGGTTGCAGAAGAAAAAGCTGGACAAGCAATTTGAGAAGTTTCTGGAGGTGTTCAAGAAACTTCATATCCACATACCTTTTGCTGTGGCTCTTGAGCAGATGCTTAGTTACGCAAAGTTTATGAAAGGTATTCTCTCTCGAAAAGTGAAGCTAGATAATTTAGAGATTGTCGCTCTCACGGAGAAATGCAGTACTGTTCTGCAACAGAAGTTGCCTCCGAGGCTTAAAGATCCAGGAAGCTTCACTATTCCGTGTACTATTGGAAAAGTCTTTTGACAGATTCTTATATGACTTGGGAGCTAGCATCAATCTGATGCATTTATCAATCTTCAAGCAGGGTGACTTACCTGATCCAAAACCAACTTATATGACCTTGCAGTTGGCCAACCGTTCTATTACATATCCGCGAGGTATTGTGGAGGATGTCTTGGTCAAGGTTGATAAACTCATTTTCCCTGCTGATTTTGTCATTCTTGATTTTGAGGAGGATAACAATATTCCCATAATCTTGGGAAGACATTTCTTGGCGACTGGCCGAACCTTGATAGATGTGCAGAAGGGTGAGCTCACAATGCGAGTGTTGGATCAGGATGTAACTTTTAATGTGTTCAATGCTATGAAATTTCCTACGGAAAATGTGGAGATGTAACTTTTAATGTGTTCAATGCTATGAAATTTCCTACGGAAAATGTGGAGTGCTTAAAGGTGGAGTTAGTCGATTCTGTGGTTACTTCAGAACTTGATCAATTGCTAAGGTCTGATGCCTTAGAAAAATCTTATTGGGAAATTCAGATAGTGAAGATGACGAAGGTGAATAACAATTATAATATTTGAATGCTTCTCCCTGGAAGAGGAAGATTGATATGCCTTTTGAATCTCTTGGAATGGAGGAATTGAACAAAGCTCCTAAACGCCTCAAGCCATCTATTGAGGAAGCTTCCACTCTTGAACTTAAGCCTCTACCTGAGCATTTGAGGTATGCATTTTTAGGTGATGCATCTACATTACTTGTTATTATTGCATCTGACCTTTCAGGTAGTGACGAGGAAAAGCTCATGAGGCTTCTAAGAGAGTTCAACTCGGCAATTGGTTGGACTATAACAGATATCAAGGGAATCAGCCCTTCCTATTTGTTGAGTGGCATTTATGACACTTTATTATGCTCTAATAAGCTTTGAATTGATGCATTTGTACTCAAGTTGTTAAGTGTTTTAACGTGTTTTTTAGTGTTTTTGCATTTCAGTATGCACCTAGACAGCAACTCCAGCTACAACAAGCCAACGAAAAATCTAAATTAGAGGAGTTGAAGCTTATGTGCAAAAGTCAAGCTATTTCTATCAAGACCTTGGAAAATCAATTTTTGCAAATTGGCAATGCCTTGCTAAATCGTCAGCCTGGTACATTACCTAGTGATACTGAAGTGCTAGGAAAGAGGGAAGCTAAGGAGCAGGTAAATGCAATTACTTTAAGGTCTGGAAAGGTTGCGAATCCCGAAAAAACTCAAGAGTTGACTGAAGAAGCTGGGGCTGAGAAAGAGGTAGTGCAGCAGGATAAAGAAGTGGAACCAAGGAAGACTACTGTTGAGCACACTCCACCTGAGGGTAATACATGGGAGAAATAAATATATCCTCCACCGCCTTTTCCCAAGCGGCTACAGAAGAAAAAGTTGGATAAGCAATTTGAGAAGTTTCTGGAGGTGTTCAAGAAACTTCATATCAACATACCTTTCGCTGAGGCTTTCGAGCAGATGCGTAGGTATGCAAAGTTTATGAAAGGTATTCTCTCGTGGAAGGTGAAGCTAGATGATTTGGAGATAGTCGCTCTCATGGAGGAATGCAGTGATGTGCTGCAACAGAAATTACCTCCGAAGCTTAAGGATCTAGGAAGCTTCACTATTCCATGCACTATTGGAAAAGTATCTTTTGACAGATGCTTATGTGATTTGGGAGCTAGCATCAATCTGATGCCCTTGTCAATCTTCAAGCAGTTGGACTTACCTGATCCTAAACCGACTTACATGACCTAGCCGTTGGCCGACCGTTCTATTACATATCCCCGAGGTATTGTGGAGGATGTCTTAGTCAAGGTTGATAAACTCATCTTCCCTGCCGATTTCGTCATTCTTGATTTTGAGGAGGATAAGAAGATTCCTATAATCTTGGGAAGACCTTTCTTGGCAACTGACCGTACCTTGATAGATGTGCAGAAGGGTGAGCTCACAATGCGAGTTCTGGATAAGGATGTTACTTTTAATATGTTCAATGCTATGAAATTTCCTACTGATAATGAGGAGTGCTTAAAGTAGAGTTGGTCGATTTGATGGTCACATCGGAACTTGATCAATTGCTAAGGTCCGATGTCTTAGAAAAAGCCTTGTTGGGGAATTCAGATAGTGAAGATGACGACGGTGAAGAATAATTGTAGTATTTGAATCCTTCTCTATGGAAAAGGAAGATTGACATGCCTTTTGAATCTCTTGGAATGGAGGAATTGAGCAAGGCTCCTAAACGCCTTAAGCCATCTATTAAGGAAGCTCACACACTTGAGCTTAAGCCTTTACCTGAGCATTTGAGGTATGCGTTTTTAGGTGATGCATCTACTCTACCTATAATTATTGCATCTGACCTTTCAGGTAGTGATGAGGAAAATCTTTTGAGGATTCTGAGAGAGTTCAAATCGGCAATTGGTTGGACCATAGCAGAAATCAAGGGAATCAACCCTTCTTATTATATGCATAAAATTCTGCTAGAGGAAGGTAGCAAGCCTACGGTCGAGCAGCAAAGAAGACTTAATCCTATCATGAAGGAAGTAGTGAAATAAGAAATTCTTAAGTGGCTAGATGGAAGGATCATCTACCCTATTTCTGACAGTTCATGGGTAAGCCCGGTTCAATGTATGTCGAAGAAAGGTGGAATTACTGTGGTCGTAAATAAGAAGAACGAGCTTATTCCTACTAGAATAGTCACGACGTGGAGAGTTTGCATGGACTATAGGAAGCTGAACAAAGAAACTAGGAAGGATCACTTCCCCTTGCCCTTTATTGATCAGATGCTCGACAGGTTGGCTGGTCATGAGTATTATTATCTTCTGGATGGTTATTTAGGTTATAATCAAATTTGTATCGCTCCAGAAGATCAGGAGAAAACTACCTTCACTTGTCTATTTGGTCCTTTCCCCTTCAGACGAGTTTCTTTTGGTCTGTGTGGTGCACCAACCATATTTCAGAGATGTATGATGGCCATATTTTCTGACATGATTGGCCAGAATATGGAGGTGTTCATGGATGACATCTAAGTCTTTGGTGATTCTTTTGATGAATGCTTGCAAAATCTTGGACATGTTCTTAAGAGGTGCGTTGAGACCGATCTGGTTCTCAATTAGGAGAAATGTCACTTTATGGTGCGTCAGGGCATCATTCTCGGGCACAAAGTTTATAGTAAGGGTCTTGAGGTGGATAAGGCCAATGTGGGGGTCATCGAGAATCTTCCTCCACCTATTTCTGTCAAGGGAATTCGCAGTTTTCTTGGTCATCCGGGTTTCTACAGGCGTTTCATCAAAGACTTCTCAAAAATTTCAAAGCCTTTGTTCAGTCTGTTAAAAAAAATATTCCTTTCAAATTTGATGACGAGTGCCATGCAGCTTTTGAGATATTGAAGAAGGGTTTAATCACGGCACCGGTCATAACTGCACCTGATTGGAATGAACCTTTTGAGATGATATGCGATGCAAGTGACTATGCAGTTGGCGCAGTTCTTGGGCAGAGGAAGAACAACATATTTCATGTGGTTTACTACGCAACTAAGACCCTAAATGGTGCCCAACTGAATTATACGACTACAGAGAGAGAGATTTTGGCTATTGGCTATTGTCTATGGTTTTGAGAAATTTCGATCTTATCTACTTGGGACGAAGGTGACAGCTTTCACTGATCACGCTGTGATTCGATATCTCGTCTCAAAGAAGGACTTGAAGCCTAGATTGATTAGATGGGTTCTTTTACTCCATGAATTTGAACTAGAGATCAAGGGCAGAAAGGGAACTGAAAATCAAGTCGCTGATCATCTCTCACGTTTAGAAAATCCTAATGCTACTTCATTGAATAAGACGTTGATAAATGAGTCTTTTCCCGACGAACAGCTGTTTGGAGTGCAAGAAGAAGAACCGTGGTTTGTAGACATTGTGAACTACCCTGTGAGTAATATCATGCCTCCCGACTTATCTTATGCTCAAAGGAAGAAGTTTCTACATGAGGTGAAGTGGTATATATGGGATGAGCCATTTCTTTTTTGACAAGGAGCTGACCAAATCATCAGGAGATGTATTCCTTACAGCAAAACATGGGGGGGATCTTGCGAGATTGCCACTCAACGGATTATGGAGGACATTATGGTGGAGAAAAGACAGCAGCTCGTGTTCTTCAGGCAAGTTTCTTTTGGCTGAAGTTGTTTAAAGATGCTCATCAGTTCATTTTGAAATGTGATCGATATCAATGTGGGGGTAATATGTCTAAGCGGGATGAGATGCCTCTTAATGTGCTTCTCGAGGTTGAGGTCTTTGATGTTTGGGGAATTAACCTCATGGGGCCATTTGTTTCATCTTGTAACAATCAATATATCTTGTTGGCGGTTGATTACGTGTCGAAATGGGTTGAAGTTAAGGCGTTGCCAATGAACGATGCGAAAGTGGTGCTTAATTTTCTTCACAAGCAGATATTCACAAGGTTTGGTACTCCAAAAGTTATAATCAGTGATGAGGGATCGCATTTCTGCAATCACAAGTTCACTGCTATGATGAAAAGGTATCATGTGAATCATCGCATTGCTACGGCTTATCATCCTCAGATGAATGGTCAAGCTGAGGTATCTAACAGAGAGATCAAACACATTTTGGAGAAAGTGGTGCGTCCATCAAGGAAGGATTGGTCTTTGAAGCTTGATGAAGCTGTTTGGGCATATAGAACAGCATATAAAACTCCATTGGGAATGTCACTATTTCAGTTGGTTTATGGTAAGGGGTGTCATTCTCCTGTGGAGCTAGAGCATAAGGCATATTGGGCTTTGAAGAAGTTGAATCTGGATTTGGATGCAGCTGGTAAGAAGAGGATGCTTCAATTAAATGAACTTGACGAGTTTCGACTTCAAGCTTACGAGAACAACAAAATGTATAAGGAGAAACTCAAGAGTTGGCACGATGGGGGTCTAGTGTTCAAGACATTTGTGCTGGGGTAACGAGTTCTTTTGTTCAACTCTCGTCTCCGTCTCTTTCCTGGAAAGTTGAAGTCAAGATGGTTAGGGCCGTTCGTTGTCAAAACTGTCTTTCCACATGGAGCGGTGGAAATTTTGAGAATGATCCGGGCCAAGCATTTAAGGTAAATAGTCAAAGGTTGAAGCATTATTATGGTGACACGACAAACTGCGAGGTGGTTAGTGCCGTTTAATTGTCCATTTGATCTCGAGATTCTACGTCGAGCTAGAGACGTAAAAGAAGCACTTCTTGGGAGGCAACCCAAGTTTGTTGTATATTAGGAAGTAGAAGAAGCAAGGAGAAAGGAGAAAAACACAAAAAAATCAGAAAAAGAAAAAAATTCAGGGCCAACTACAGAAGCTGGGCGCGCCTGCGCTGATCTAGCGCGCGGCCGTGCCGTTTTTCCAGTAACCAAGCGCACCCGCACTTGTTATTCCCTAACAATAGAACAAGAATTACAGAAGGGGGGTTGAATGTGATTCTGGCTTCTTTTCAAGATTTTAAACAGTTCTTAACTCGACAGATATATATGTGTTTGATTTGTAAAGTACGGAATGAAAGGATTACAAAAATCAAACACAAAGTAATAAAAACACAAGTCATTAAAACTTTCTGGTGGATTTGAATGTATCCACCAGAGATGTATAGATATCGATTTGAGAACTCTGTGAAGCTCAAATTAGCTCACAGCTGCTTTACAAGTTGAACAAACAAACTATAGAAAAATTCTTGACAAGTACAGCTTTTCCTATTTCTCCCCTGAAATGTGTTTGCTTAGTTTTTTTGTTCTACTAGCTACACTTGGTTTATATATCACCAAGTTTACATGGTAATAAGACATGATAATAAAACAAAACCTATCAAGTCTAACTCCATGTTGCTTCATTACTCTAATCCAGTATCTTTGAAAATCTTCATACCTTGCATGGAAATGGTAATGCTTCTTTGTTCTCAATTTCCTGCTAAACAGGCTGCCACATTCCTTCTGTAAACACCCAACGCATGTGACTGTGTTGTCACTGTCAACAGATATTTGAATTTGATGATTTGTCGGGTACATGCTTGTCATCCGTCGGGTAACTTTGTTGATCATCCGTCGGGTAGCTATTTGTCACTTGACTCCATTTCACTTATACAGAATTACAAGACATCTTATATTTACAATTAATCAGCCTATTCTGCATATCTACTAGTAGTCAACATTACTCATATGCTCCTACAGAATCTATACAAAGTTGTTTGCGGAAATTTGCTACAATACTTATTATCATGTAAGCTACTCACTCGATGGATGTTAAATCATCATCCGTCGGGACTATATTGAATCATCCGTCAGGACTATACTTACTCATCCGTCGGGTGCTACAAAATTCACTAAGTTAAATCTACTACAATGTTTTATTTAATTTATCATCAAGTTCACAACATATTCCTAACAATCTCCCCCAATTTATGTCTACTAGAATTGTAGCCATAAATTAAGAGAAACTTGATGATAACAAAATACCCTCAAAATACAGATTGAAAATAGTAGATAAAATTGATAAGTGCTACAATACTTACTGAAAATTGAACAATGCAAAGTGTACAAAGAAGTTGCTTACAATCATTATCAAGGTGCTCCTTTAGCCTGAGCAGATAAGTCTATTTCCTTGATTGTCTAGGTTTCTTCCCAAGCCTTCTGTTGTTTTCTTCTATCTGATTTTGAAGTTGTCTATGGAATTCAAGTTCATCAGCTTCTGAGAGATCTAGCATTTCTTGCATTTCCAATAGAGTCTCATTGCTAGAGATTCTCAATTGGTCCTCCAATCTGAAAAATCTTCTAACTCCCTTTTCATCCCTGAATTCCATCAACCAATAAGGCCTCAAATGCACTCTATTTTCTGTGAAGGGAATATATAGAGTTTTTGGAAGTGCATATTTGGCTCTATTACTCCTCAGCTCCTCAATCTTATTTAGAACTAATCTTCTAGCAGTTACATTATACCCAAAGTTCTTTTTGAATGATGAGTAGACCTTTATCAACACAGACTGGCTTTCTAAAAGAATCCTGTGAAGTGGCCATGTCATCTCTTTCCTTCTCTTGTATTTAAATACCAGTCTTTCAGGAATATGTCTGTAAGCATCAATCCATCTAACTTCCTCCAGTTCATCCAAGTAGAGATTCAGGTCTGAAAACTCTTTGATATCATAGAGATACATAAGATCTCCCTTGTTGACTATAGATTTAGATTTTTCTAAGGTCTAGGTTTTGAGAAATACAGGCTTCACTCTTTTAATTGCTCTTGACTTTGTTCTCTTTGGCTTTTTGAAGACATGCAAATTGAAGTTAGGAATTGGCATACTTTCCCAGTCTATTGGCTCATCCTTTGGAATAATGGGCTCACCATGAATATTCCTATTTGGATCCACCACCTTGAATTCTTCAAATACCACTGAGGGCTTGGAAGTTTGAGTTGACATAGTAGACTATTTGGAAATATAATTTTCCAATTCCTCATCAATGAAGTTCAATTTCCTTTTGGCCCTTTTGGCCTTTTCTTTGTATTTATGCTTCTTTGTCTGTTGAGGTGCATCTTGTATTTTCTGATCTTCAGCTTCATTAATCCCAGATGGTTGTGTAGAAATCTCTGTTGTGGTTTTTATAGCTTGAAGTTTGGCCAAGATAACAACTTGCTCTTTCTTTTGTTTGTGCTTCTTAGCATCCAGAGTAGCTTGCTTCTTCTCTTGCCTGATTCTTTCTTTCTCTTCCTTCTTAGCTTCCACAAACATGGGGTGTCCAGCCACCACACAATTTTCCTTTCCATTTCTATCAATTTTAGCTAATCTTCTTTTGAGTGTTGAATCAGCTGGATCTTTGTAAAAGGCAATTGACCTAGACAACAGCTTCTTTATATCTAGCCTAGGTGTCTCATACACCATATCCAAAGGATTTTTGTCTGAAAATCTAGAGTAATTTCTTTTAGGCTTCATAATGAGATTTGCTTTTGGAGATTCGATGCAAGATGTTTGGCCATTTTCCAGATAATTCATGTTAAGGTCATTCACATAAATCTGCTTGACTTGAGAGTGATGTTTGAAAACTTTATTTGATTTATGAATTTGCCCAAACTTTTGTTGAATATATGCATCTATCCGTCTCCATTTTTCATCCAGTTCCTTCTCCACAGCTGCAAAATCAAGAATTTTGGGAATTGTTTTTGACTCAAGCTTAGCAGCTGTAATTTGGATCAAGTCAATGTTGTCCAATATTGGTGGCTTTGACAGAGTAATTTCAGGAACAATTACTCGGATGATCTGTATATTTATCACTTTCTCCCCCTCACTAGATGGCTCTACTTGACTGACTTGAGATAATGATTTCTCCCCCTTTTTGTTATCATCAAGTAGATTGGTGGAGGAAGATTGTGCAGCCACCAGCTGTTGCAGTAATTGAGTTTGTTGTGCTTGATGTAGATGTATAGCTGTGAGAGAAGCTTCCATAGCAGTCATCCTTTTATCCAAGGAGTCTACCTTTATTGCAAGATCAGAATTCTTCCTTAGCTATCTTTTAATATCAATCATTGTAGCTTATGGAAGTTTAGCATCTAATCTGTCAGAAATATCCTTCTTCACTTGATTGAGCTCTTTCTAGATAGAAGTGATATCTTGATTGTGTTGAAAGCCTTGGATTTGATGCAATTGCAGAGAATTGAGATGTGCCTGTAAGATCTGCTTGGTGCCTGCATCTGTTGTAGATTGAATGGCATTGTGTATTTCCTGGATTTGATGAATAAAAGTGACCTTGAAATGTTGAAGATCACAGTCCTTGGAGAATGCCCATGAAGGAAGGCCAGATCTATAACTGATGCCTGCTTCTCCCCCTAAGTTTATGAGCTCCTCATTTTCACTAGCATCTCCAAAGCAATCAGCAGATTCCCTAGTCCCATAGTCAACATCATCATCAAGTCTAGGTGGCGTAGCTGTAATGGCATCCTTAGCTCTTTGCATTAACTGGGTGGTGTGCACCAAGTTCAGCATCATTTCTGTTGGATTTTAAACGCAGCGGGGGCATGGCAAAACACTTTTACACATATAAAATCCAAATAAAAGCATACAGATCATGAATAAAAATTCGAGGGATCGAATCTAACCTTTAAAAATAATTCGGAGACAACGATCAGAGATCCTTAGCAGTTGCTCCTCAAGTGTGAAGCACTCCACCGGTATCCACCAAGAAAACGATGTTAAGGAGGAGGAAGGAGGTGGAGAGAATTGGGTTTTCCAAACTTTTTGGGTTTTGTGTGGGTTGGAATAAAATTAGGGTCTATAATAGTGTATTTATAGACAAAATTTTCAGCTGAAATTTTCCCATAAATAATATTATTATTATCCCATTTATTATTCTCATTAGTAATTAAAACACCTTTTAATTATTAATCCTTTTTCTAAACACTTTAGAAATAATTCTCTCTCTTGATTTAATATCCAAAAATTAAATCCTTTAATTAATAATATTAAGAACTTTTCTTAATTAATTTATAATCAATTAAATCTCATTTAATCAATTATTAAATTTGCCAATTAATTATTTATTTCATAAATAAATAATTATTAGCCATTATTAATTAATTCCTCCACCATTAAATCATTCTCTTTTTATGGTGTGACCCTGTAGGTTCAATATTAAGCCGGTAGTAGAAATAAATAATAATAAAATTATTTTATCATTATTTATATAAATTCTCTAATTTATTAAATATGATTAATTAATTAATCACATTTATTCTACATCGTGAGGGATACTTCTCAGCATATCGCGACTATCCGGATAATATGAATTCACTGCTTAGAATACCAAGAACCTATTCAGTGAATAGAGTTACCATACAATAAACTCCTTCTACCCTACAATGTCCCGATTAAATACAAGGCATGGATCTCGTGTCAAGCCTATCTAATTCAATCACTTTGCTTACCATTTACTATGCGTAGTTCTATGCAAATTAGAAACTCCTTTCTAATTTCATTTACTTTGGCCAGAGATTCCTGAACTAGCATAAGTGGATCAGCCTTGAACATTCGCTTCCTTCACTGGAAGGGGTAGATCCTTTATTGATCATACACTATCTTCGTGTACAAATTCCTATACGCAGAAGAGCCCTAATAATTGTCCCTGGAGACTAAGAACTAAACCAAAGCATAGTTCAGTGTACACAAGATGACTATGATGACCTCAAGTCTAAGGATACTTGTACAACTATCACTATGTGAACAACTGCTGACACGTGAGTGAACTCCATCAGTTGTTCAGTTGTGCGAGTCATGTTCAGTGAACTTATTTCATAATAAGCACCTACATACTAGCTATAGTGTCACCACACAAATGTCTATGAGAACAGACATCCTTCATAATGAAGCAAGCATAGTATGTACCGATCTTTGCGGATTATTAATTACCAGTTAGTAATCCTATGACCAGGAACTATTTAAGTTTAGAGTTATCATCTTTTTAGGTCTCACTATTATGATCTCATCATAATCCATAAAAAGCTTTACTCTAAACTATGGTATATCTTATTTAAACACTTAAATAGATAAAGCCCGTAATAAAAATAAAACAAGTCTTTATTAATATCAATAAAATCAAAACAGATTACATAAAAGTTATTCCTAAATCCTAATACATGATTGGACTTAGGACATATTCCTTTCAATCTCCCACTTGTACTAAAGCCAATCACTCTAGTATCTAATACCCATCTTGTCTTTATGACGATCAAAGTGACTTTTATAAAGTAGCTTTGTGAGTGGGTCTGCTATGTTGTTATGTGTGTCAACTGTATTTCAATACAATACAAGAAATGTTACCACGCTCCCACTAACCCTTTTGTAGACGCATGGTTCATCTTCGTTTTTGATAAAACCAAACTCTTTGATTGTCTCATCAAAATGAATGTTCCATCTTTCGAGAAGCTTGCTTTAAACCACATATGGTTCACAACAACTTACACACTAGGTTTTCATTTCCCTTGGAAAGAAAACCATCTGGCCATCTGCCAGATTTCATAGTCGTAGTAAGCAGCATTCGCAAGCAAAATCCGAACTGATTTTAACAGGGCTACAGGTAAAAGGTTTCATCAAAGTCAATCCATTGCCTTTGTTTGAATCCTTTTCCCAAAAGCTTGTCCTTAAGGTCTCCACCTGGCCATCTGCTCTAATCAATCTTTCGTATACCGTATACATAGATTCCATTCCGGATTTCATGGCACTATGCCATTTCTCTGAGTCAACACTACTCATAGCCTCATTATAGGTCACAGGGTCGTCATCATCAATGATCGACAACTCATTGTCATTCTCAATGACAAGGCCATATTACCTCTCAGGTTGGCGAGACACTCTCCCTGATCTATGAATGGGCTATTCCATAAAAAGTTGTTCAGTTAGAACAGGTGTTTCCACTTGATCCGTAGCAGTTTGTGCTTCTTGAACTTCATCAAGTTCAATTTTGCTCCCACTGTTTCCTTCAAGGATAAACTCCTTTTCCAAGAAGGTAGCATGTCTGGATACAAACACCCGATGATCGGTGTAAAAGTAATACCCTAAAGTCTCTTTAGGATATCCCACAAAACTACATTTTACGGATCGATATTCCAGCTTATCTGGGTCAACTTACTTGACTTAAGCTGGACATCCCCAAATCTTAACGTGTTTAAGACTCGGTTTCCTTTCTTTCCATATCTCATACGGAGTTTGAGGAACAGATTTGGAAAGCACCTTATTCAGTAAATATGCTGAGGTTTCCAATGCATAACCCCATAGGAATACTGGAAGATTTGCATAGCTCTTCATGGACCGAACTATGTCTAACAAAGTTCGATTTCTCCTTTCAGATACCAATCTGGAGGAGTCCACTGGGAGACTAAACCATTTACTTTGAGATAATCTAGAAACACTCCATTAAAGTATTCACCACCTCGATCTGATTGAAGAGTTATAATACTATGTTTGGTTGTTTCTCCACTTCATACTTATACTCTTTGAACTTTTCAAAGGCCTCAGACTTGTGTTTCATCAAACACATATCCGAATCTAGATCTATCATCTATGAAAGTAATGAAGTATGAAAATCCACCCATGGCATGCGTAGACATTGGTCCACATACATCTGTGTGTACCATTCCTAGCAAATTTGCAGCCCTCTCTCCATGTCTACTAAATGGAGACTGCAGTGCCACTATAAAGTGAGATTTTCATCATCCCTTTTCTTTTATTAGTTTGTTCAATCTGAAGTAAATTATGTCACATATATACAGACCATTATTTAAAGCACCACGTCCATAAAGAATATTATCTCTTAGAATAGAACATTCATTATTCTCAATAATAAATGAAAATCCATCCAAGTCTAACATGAGAATAGAAATAATATTCCTCACAATCGAGGGAACAAAATAACAATTATTTCAAACAATAGTCTTGCCCGTAGGCCTATGTAAATGAAATGATTCTACATCTTCAACAACAACTCTTGCTCCATTTTCATCAGTAGAATCACCTCCTCTTCCTCAAGAGTCCTACTTCTCCTTGGTCCCTGTAACAATTGCAGATTTGAGAACCACAGGCGGTATCTAATACCCAAGTAGAAATTTGATTTAATGACATATTCATTTCTATCATGAACATACCTGAATCAGAAGCGATAGTCTCACTACCCTTCTTCTTCTTCAATTCTGCAAGGTAAACCTTGCAGTTCCTCTTCCAGTGCCCCACCTAGTTACAGTGAAAGCAAACAACTTTGCTCTTGGGGTCTTCAGCTTTTGGTGGAACTGGCATTTTCTCACCTACTTTCTTCTTCTTGGAAGAGTTTCTCTTCCTTTTCTTAGGATTGGAACCTTCACCAATTAGAAGAACAGAACTCTTCTTAGGGGGAAAATTCGATTCCGCAGTCTTCAACATGTTGTGGAGTTCAGGCAGGCTGACATCCAACTTATTCATGTGAAAGTTCACAACAAACTGCGAGAACGAACTCGGAAGCGATTGCAAGACCAAGTCTTGGCTCAGCTCCCCATCCATGGCAAAACCAAGTTGTCCAAGACGTTCAATCAAATTGATCATCTTAAGTACATGGTCATTCACAGATGATCCCTCAGACATCCTACAACCGAACAACTCCTTCGATATCTCATATCGAGCTGTCCTCCCCGCCACATCATACAACTCTTGTAGATGCATGAGGATAGTGTGAGCATCCATATGCTCATGTTGCTTCTGTAGCTCAATGTTCATGGAAGCTAGCATGATGCATTGAGCAACATTTGCATCATCTATCCACTTACGATACACAACATGTTCATCATTATGTGCATCACTAGCAGGTTCAGTAGGCTTAGGTGAGTCAATCACGTATTCCAGCTTCTCAATCCTGAGAACAATTCTCAAGTTTCGAAGCCAGTCAGCATAATTAGGACCAGTCAATTTGTGAGCATCCAATATGCTCCTGAGTGATAGTGCAGAAGACATAATGTATATTGTAAATCTGTAAATGATAAACACATAACAACACTCAGCAAATATTCGATTTCATTTTAAAACACTATATGAATCGGGTCTTTATTCATAAGTGGCTCCCACTAGTTTTCCTAATTTATTCAACCCTCTACGTGAAAAATTAAGCATTCATAATGCTAGTGGGAATAGGGATCCTACATTCCATTACACAACCACGGCTGTGGCACGAAACTCCATGTAATGTTCAATAGGCAGACAACTCTTGTCAATTACATTTTATGTTATTCCTTAATCAAACTTTAGCATCTTGAATAATTGAGTCACGGATGTGGCACAACAAACTCAATATTCTAAGTCAAGTCTAACCCAACATTCCGTACAATTGAATCAGTCCCCAAAGGCCCACGGCTGTGGCACGTAAGGACCTTTAGATTCTTATTCAATGTACACATCTCTATGTAATAGACAAGTATTTCTTATTTCGAAATCAAAGCCCTCGGCTGTGGCACGAAACGACAATGATTCAAAAATAAGAACTACTTTCTACCATGTTGGAAGGCTATGACCGACACAAGCCCGTTGTGTCATTGGCCAATTACTACTTGATATTATTTAATTTTAGAGGGATTATATTACGTTACAATCATAATCGTATTATAAAGAGATTCTTCCTTTTAAATTAAATATTTCAAATCAATAATCAATAATCAGATGATTCCCAGATCGGGTGGAGCATTGTCAAGAGGCGTCACTTAATAACCCTTTCTTACAGATAGAAATCTGTTGTTGACAGAATCATCCTTTCTCTCATATCGAAAATTCATATTCAGTTACGTGTTTCATAAACACAAGAATCTCATGATTGTATTCATAATATTATTATTAAGGTTATGAAACAATTTCACTATACTAGGTTGTCTAACAAACGCCTTATGTTTATTTAAGTTCACCTAAATCTATCATCGCATGATAAACTAAGCATATATCACATATATCAACATGAATAAACATCAAGGTAGGCATGTTACATCATCTAGCACATTAGAACAAGCAATATACATCTCTATGTATCACAAGAAGCATTTAAAATCAATTCAAACGATCAAAAACAACTTTAAAACACTTCATGGAATATAAACAGTTCAAAACTTTTATATAAACTAAAATTGATCACTCCATTAGATCCGTCTCGGAAAAATGAATCCAACGGTATATTGCACGCGTAAAACGGAGTTACGAAACTCCTAGAAAATCAATTTTAAAATCAACAAACGGGCTGTAATGCATTACAGGAACGCGTTACAAGCCCTGTAACGCATTCCGGTGATGCGTTACAGCCCTTTTAAGCCATTAAAAGGTGTAACGCATTCCGTGAATGCGCCACAGGTCAAATGCGTTACACACCTATTTTTTTTTCAGCAGCCGCCATTCTTCTCGAAACCTGTGCCGCCGTACATCTGACTTCTGTCCTTTTCCGTGCAACAGACATTGTCTGTTCTCTTTTAATAGCAGCAGCAACAACACAGATATATACATACAAACAATTCATATATATATATATATAATTATTTAATTACGAATTTAATTGTAAAAACTTCAAAAATTCATAATAAAAAATCTATACATCATAAAATTATGAAAAAAATACCCAGACGATCTACAACACTTGTAGAACCCAGATCAACATTCAAAATTATTCTGAGAAACGATTTCTCATCAGACAAAATTAAACCATGATAGAACTTGTAAAAATCATAATTAATTCATACAAGCATATAAAATTCTGAAATTTTTACCACAGATCTATATGCATACAACCTATGCTCTGATACCATTGTTGGATTTTAAACGCAGCGGGGGAATGGAAAAACACTTTTACACATATAAAATCCAAATAAAAGCATACAGATCATGAATAAAAATTCGAGGGATCGAATCTAACCTTTAAAAATAATTCGGAGACAACGATCAGAGATCCTTAGCAGTTGCTCCTCAAGTGTGAAGCACTCCACCGATATCCACCAAGAAAACGATGTTATGGAGGAGAAAGGAGGTGGAGAGAATTGGGTTTTCCAATTTTTTTGGGTTTTGTGTGGGTTGGAATAAAATTAGGGTATATAATAGTGTATTTATAGGTAAAATTTTCAGCTGAAATTTTCCCATAAATAATATTATTATTATCCCATTTATTATTCTCATTAATAATTAAAACACCTTTTAATTATTAATCCTTTTTCTAAACACTTTAGAAATAATTCTCTCTCTTGATTTAATTTCTAAAAATTAAATCCTTTAATTAATAATATTAAGAACTTTTCTTAATTAATTTATAATCAATTAAATCTCATTTAATCAATTATTAAATTTGCCAATTAATTATTTATTTCATAAATAAATAATTATTAGCCATTATTAATTAATTCCTCCACCATTAAATCATTCTCTTTTTATGGTGTGACCCTGTAGGTTCAATATTAAGCCGGTAGTAGAAATAAATAATAATAAAACTATATTATCATTATTTATATAAATTCTCTAATTTATTAAATATGATTAATTAATTAATCACATTTATTATACATCGTGAGGGATACTTCTCAGCATATCGCGACTATCCGGATAATATGAATTCACTGCTTAGAATACCAAGAACCTATTCAGTGAATAGTTACCGTACAATAAACTCCTTCTACCCTACAATGTCCCGATTAAATACAAGGCATGGATCTCATGTCAAGCCTATCTAATTCAATCACTTTGCTTACCATTTACTATGCGTAGTTCTATGCAAATTAGAAACTCCTTTCTAATGTCATTTACTCTGGCCAGAGATTCCTGAACTAGCATAAGTGGATCAGCCTTGAACATTCGCTTCCTTCACTGGAAGGGGTAGATCCTTTATTGATCATACACTATCTTCGTGTACAAATTCCTATACCCAGAAGAGCCCTAATAATTATCCCTGGAGACTAAGAACTAAACCAACGCATAGTTCAGTGTACACAAGATGACTATGATGACCTCAAGTCTAAGGATACTTGTACAACTATCACTATGTGAACAACTGCTGACACGTGAGTGAACTCCATCAGTTGTTCAGCTGTGCGAGTCATGTTCAGTGAACTTATTTCATAATAAGCAGCTACATACTAGCTATAGTATCACCACATAAATGTCTATGAGAACAGACATCCTTCATAATGAAGCAAGCATAATATGTACCGATCTTTGCGGATTATTAATTACCAGTTAGTAATCCTATGACCAGGAACTATTTAAGTTTAGAGTTATCATCTTTTTAGGTCCCACTATTATGATCTCATCATAATCCATAAAAAGCTTTACTCTAAAATATGGTATATCTTATTTAAACACTTAAATAGATAAAGCCCGTAATAAAAATAAAACAAGTCTTTATTAATATCAATGAAATCAAAACAGATTACATAATAGTTATTCCTAAATCCTAATACATGATTGGACTTAGGACATATTCCTTTCACTTTCTACATTTTCATTGCCCTATCCAGCCAAAATTTGATAAGCTGGAACAGGATGAGTAAATGCCTCAGCATCCAAAGAGATGGAACTTATAACAACTTGATTATGCTGAGATATTTCTCTATGTCTGTATCATTGACATTCATTAACTCACTAGTAATGATGACCAACCTTATCACTCTTGTACCTGTATTTCTCTCAATTTCTCTCTCTTTTTGCATCAAAAGCTCCCCTTGGCTTCCCACCCTCACACCCTCACCTTCACCATCTAAGGTGGGACTCCTCTCACTCACTTTTGCCAGTCCTGAAGAAATGGATTGTATTTGTTCACTCTTATTCTTTCCTTTTGCCTGGGAACAACCCAGCCTCTCTCTCAGTTCACTCCCTTCCCTCAGTCTTAAGAGTGATTGCACTACCACTAAGTCTTCTGCACTTGTAAGAATTGAAGAAATTTGAAGTTGTGCAGTGCACCTTATAGATGATGAATATCCATCGGGGTAGTAGTATGGCTATTCGGCGGATGACTACTGTTAGGCTTATCCGTCGGGATACAATCATTACTCGACGGATGATGAATATCCATCAGGATAGAAGAAATGAATGAGTTTGGAGTAGAACTATTGTAGACTCTGTGTAGATTGATGAAAATTTTGGCAAAGATGTCTCAATAGACTCAGAAAGAAATGGCAAGTGAGCCCACAAATCATCTAAAAGATGATGCTCACTTGTTTGGATTTTTGGCTTCTCCACAAGAGTTAAAGATGGAGAATTTGGAAGTGATATATTGATCATGTCAACATCCAGTGAGTGTGTGGGAGAATTTGGTGTTTCAGGTGCTTCAATTGTCAAGGATTCTGGCTGTGACTCCACATTTATTGGAGTCACATCAATCTGACTTTGAGATGGTGCAGTGACTGGGTCTTTAGCTCCAGTTTGCACTGTGTATGTTCCCTGTGCATCCCCAAGGTTTATTGATCTTTTCTTTCTAGCACAAGTTTGTGGTGAACTTGTGTCCCTAGCCCTCTTGACCTGTGCTCCTGGTTGGGAGCTTGTTTCAATAGTAACATCCTTTTAGGAGGATGAAACTAGAAGTGACCTAATTTCCTTATTAACAACCACAGTTTATTGGGAAACTGTGGTGTGGCTAAGCTTAGGTACACTCATCTCACCAGCCTTATTCTTAGGGTCTCTTTGATTTTCACCCTGTCCCTTACCTTGCTTACTCACCTTCACACTCCCCTCTTTGTGTTTAGTGGATTTTGCAACTGATTTCTTTTGAAAGAAATCAGAGGGGGTTTTCTTAGACTTGGATTTTGAAATTTGTGGTATAGTAGCTTGGGTATGCATCTGTTGGGTCATTGACACATATGCCATTGCTACATTTGAAGGCAAAGAAGTGCGTATTGTTGGAAGAGTGGAGACAGTGGAACTTACTTCACTTACCTGAGGTCCCTCCATGATTGGAAAATAAAAGAGAGTCACCTCTTTGTGGTGGTTAGTCCTATTGAGATCTGCAATAATCCTTCTTTCTTGAACCCAACAATTCAGCTTATTGGTTGGGTTCTCAATCACAATGTTCTCAATGAGATGGTTAGCAAGCATCATAAAGAATCTAGCATAATAGACACTTTTACCTCTCTTATTGAGTTCTCCTAACTTAAAGCCTAACTCAAACAAGACCAAGTCACTGAAATTCAAGTAATTATCAGTAACTAGCATGTATAGCATGTTGAGCATGGAAATGTTAACAGAGTCAAAGTTACTAATTTTACCAGAAAACACTTTAGTTACCACATCACACATAAAGCTCCATTCCTTTCTAAGACATAACCCCCAAAATTTTTGAACTTTTTGTAACCCTTATGAATAGTGTTTTTGCTGATTATGCTGAATAAGAAAACGTTTCATGCCACACTATGTAGAAGATCTTTTATTGATATTCTAAGATCTTATTAGCACTCTATATGGTATATAAGTGTATGTAAAGATCGTCAGAATCCAAATTCGAACACTTTGATTTTTCCCGAAAATCCACCAGATACAGAAAGAATTGAGTATAAGGTAACATGATTAAAAGGATTTTAATTCAAGGATTATAAGAGAGGATCATAAAAGTAATATAATGTATTGAGAAAGGTTAAGGGAACCTAAGTAATAAGATCCCGGGTATGATCCCTCAAACGATAAACGAGAACGAAAGTTAAGCGAACCGTATAACAGATCAGCGGTCATTAGGCAAGTAATTAGGAGTTAATCAAGGAGTTTAGGGATGATGATGTCATCAAACCAACAAGAAGAGGACAAGTGTGGGAAGATGACATAAGAATGATGACCTAAGCATGACAAAAAGAAGTGTGCTGTTGGTTGATTGTGAACCACACAAAATTTACCATGGTAACAATCTAATTAACAAACTAAGTGGATCAACCAAGCCAAAAACAAATCATAACATCAAAAACACAAAACACTTCCATTTTTCAAGAAGAGCTCTCGGCTTCTTCCTTTTTTTTCAAAAAAAATAATTCAAAATCCAAGATCCAAGCATTGTTAAATTGCAAGGTAATTATCCAAGGTTCCTTATGATTAGTTATGGCTATCCTAGGAGTTTAAGCTCCAAATTACTTCACAATCTCTTTCAATAAATTATTTTAGAAGAGAGTGAATAGTTCTTTCAAGAAATTTAAATTATTTGATCTTGTGTTTTTGGTTAGATTAAGCTTTGGTAAGCACTTTCAAGGGTGATTCCAAGCTCCTTAGTTACTTTTATTCACCAAGGAATGTCTAATCTCATACCCTAGCCCTACTTTTGTATATTTAGAGTTTTTGTATTTGGTATGGTTCATGAGAAGCATGATTCTTGTAGACTTAGAGTGTGGTTGGTTTTGTAATGAGTTTGGAGTTGTAAATCTGGGATTATTGGTTAATGAACTTAAGAATAGTTTTAGTTCATGTTTGAGAATAATATAAATTGGAGAACTTGAGGTGTTGGGGCTGTTGTAGTATTTTATGGATGGAGTTTGGTTGTAGTAATGATTGTGGATTGATTGTGGATTGATTTGGAGTTGGATAAAATTTGGTAATCGCGTAAACATAGCCGTCGTAATGCCCGATTTACTTTAGACTGTTTTTGTTCTTAACATCAGGACCCGAGAACTCACTGTTAGGTTTTGACCATTACCATGATTAGATAGTTCATGTTACGGGCTTCGTTTTGATATGTGGTTCTCTTGAATCCGATGTACGGTTTAGGAGAAACGACCGTTTTAAGTAACGGCGTTTCGCGAACGAACCATTACACCTCGCCTTACTTTGAAACATTGGTTAAGGACCTTAAATGACTAATTAGATTATGAAACAATTATGTAAAGTGGATTAGGCAGTTGGTAAGGTACTCGCGAAAGAATCTCCTTAAAACTCTTAATGGTTAATTTATTAAAAATTGTGGAGCCGAAGGTACTCGAGCGACTTAAGTGAATTGTTAAGCGCAAAAGCGAACGTTATGGTCTAATTGGTTAAAGTATAGATTCTTAAGCGACTTTGGTTTAATTACAACTTAAATGATGTTTATAGGTTACCAGACTCATCCCAGGACTTTTACCACCCCCAGTCGCTCAGGCAAGTTTTCTACCCGTTATACTGTTGTTGTGATGTAAATATATGTATATGCATTATCCTGTGATAAGTGCATAATTGTTATTAGCAAATCTTGCGATATATTGGAGCATGCTAATACGGTATATATGCATGTCTGTTTCGTAATCTTGATATTTCTTTGTTGATTCAAATGCTTATAAGTTGCATAATACCTATGCTAGAGATAAGCAGTAGTTGCGTATACCCTTAGTATAGGGGACCCAAAGTTGAACATTTTTCTAAACCGGGAGTCGATGTTCCCAAATATAATATATATATATATATATTTATATATATATTGATATAGTTTTCAAAACTATTAATCGAATAAGGTTTATTCGATAACTTTATTTTATTTAATGAATATTATTTTGAATATTCATTCGAGGACTTATGACTCCGCTTACTTTATTTAATGAATATTATTTTGAATATTCATTCGAGGACTTATGACTCCGCTTACTTTATTTAATGAATATTATTTTGAATATTCATTCGAGGACTTATGACTCCGCTTACTTTATTTAATGAATATTATTTTTGAATATTCATTGAAGGACTTATGACTCCGCTTATTTTATTAAATAATATTCTTTATTTTATTAAAGAATAATGTTTCGATAATTAAACTTATTTTTGATTATTCAAATAAAGATCTTACTTTCGTATAAGTATATATTTGGTTATTCGTTATTCATTTCAAGTATGAGTTTTTAAAACTTCTACTTCAATTATTTTTATAAGATTATTCTTTATGACAATATTATTTAAATAATAATATTCAGTTATTTTCTAAATATATTGGGGCTGAGTTATTTTATTAAATCAGCATTACTCCAAACATTCTTAAAAATGTTTTCGAGTCTTCAAAATGATTTTTAAAAAGTTAAGTCAGATCCCAAAACTCATTTTTATATTTAAGATCCTCCTTTCGAAGGGGATTTAAATACTCGCTCAAAACCTGAGGGATCCGGCTCTGTGGTGTATTTTATATTCACAACGAGGTTGTTGTTTTGACGAATGAATTGATTACTTACCCAACGTTCGGGAAGTAAGCCCATCTAATTGAGTCGGCATAAACGACAGGACGAGGTACGATCTATCAAAGTGTAAGTGGCTGGGTGGCAGTCCATCAACGCGTAAGAGGCCGGGTGGCGGTCCAGCACAAGGTCCTAATGAGGCCAAGGTGATGACCGGTTGGGGATTCATCCATCTACTAGTAGAAAAGGTTACTTATTGGTATTTTTGCCTGATCCGGAAGATATCAGGTTTATGCCAAAATTCTTTTCTTTCCAAAATTCATTGGATATTGCAACTCTGTTCATACTTTACATGACAGAGGTTTTCAGGAAATGTATGAGAGATATATATGGATATATATATATATATTGGGACTTAATGAAGTATCTCGTAACTTCATTTCATTCAATAATATTTCAAAGATCGAATCTATGCAAATCTTATCTTGTAGTCTCATCTATGTGATGAACTTTTTAAACTGGTTATAACTTGAACGGTGGTAGTTCAAGTAGTATTTGGAAAAGATATAAGTATATTGGAGTATCTTGTAACTTCATCTTTTCAACTTATATCTAGTTAATGATTATCTTATGCATGACAAAGATTTTCAGAAAAACGTTGAGACAAGGTTAGATATATGAGATCACCTTGCAACGATATTTTTATACAGTTATAAAATGGAACTCTGTGTATATTATGCATGGAAGAGGACTTCCAAGATTTTGAAAAGTATATATACATATCTGCTGAATATTTTTCGACTTAGTCGCGGTAAGGTATGAACTTGGTTCATTTCTTCTTGACCAAGACTTTCATGAGTACTATGAGAACGCTCATATATTGTAAATCATTATACATATTATTTTGGTGGGCTTGTTGCTCACCCTTGCTTTCTTCTTTCATCACACAACATCAGATAGACAAGATGAACAGGACCAAGCTCCCAATTCGCGAGCGGATAGGAAATGTTCCGCAGTTTCCTATAGGCGTTGATATCGCTGTAGCTGAGGTAGGACATACCAATAGGCTAGGCTTTCAACTTTTGATGTACCAGACTTATGTATCTTTATGAATTGTAATAATGGCAAAGAAATATAAATTTATTCAGAAACCCTTTTAAGGTGTAATAGCATATAATTGTGGAATAAAATGACTCGTGTTATTTTTGGATATTCATCTCTGAGACTATAACTTGTGGTATGTGTGTTTATTGTGGGGTCACAGTACAGAGTAGTAGATTGTTTATTAAGATTGGGTGTTATTAAGGGAAATGGAACTCGTGATAACCCGGATCCCCGACCCCGGATTTGGGGATGTTACAGAAATGGTATCAGAGCTAAGCGTTACAAACCTCAGAGATGATGTGACGTTAAGATAATAAGAACTCTTGCCAAGTTCATAGTCGGGCTACCTAACGTAGTACTGACAGTTAAAACCCTTACGGGAACCCTTATAAATATTATGATAGTAACATAGTTCGTTCTCGTATAGGGCAGCGAGGCACCGAACCCTGAGGTTCAGGAGCATCAGCATGAGGATGTTTTATTACATATTGGAGATCAAATTGTGAATCCAACAGAGTACCCTAACGAGGGACCGGATGAGATTCATATTGAAAATGTTGCGGTTGAGGATGTTATCCCAGAAGGGATTGTTGCTGAGGAGGATCTCGTGGAGGATCTTGACGAGAATGAAGAGAGGACCGCTGAGGAATTGATGACCGTAGTCAGGGCGACTACCAGAGCTAGAATGGCCACGAGGGTGGCACTAGAGGATGAAGAGTTACCAAGGGCACAAAGCATAATGAGGGCAGAAGGAGTGGGGCCTTCCACGGCACCAATTATACCAGTATCAGACCCTCTTCCAGAGGTTTCTGTAGACATCCATGAGGTTCCACCAATTCCTGTTCCCTCCCCTGTACAGAGCCCATCACCTACTGAGGAAATGCCACCTTTATCTCCTGCACCATTGTCACCTGATACCGTGCTTGGTTATCCATTTGGATCCCCTGGGTCTGTACCACCTGCACCCCATGGACTGCTAGATGCTACCACTCAAGCTTCTCTTATCGCCGATTATCATATGACTTTGGGTGGCATGTCTGAGGCCCGTAATGTTAGGAGTGATCTATTGGATCGACTTACTGCACCAAGGATTGAGGGAGGGGTACTTCCGGCAGGATTAGCTTATAGCATGGACTGGATTGAGGGTATCACCCGAATTACAGCTAGAGGCCATCTTGAGGGTCAGGTTGATCCAGCTCTACTTGCAACTATCTTAGACCTCATCACCTCTGTGATGGAGCAGGTTAGAGATGTCGTGCGTGCCCGCATTTCTTGATCCATGGTAGTGTGCAGAGCCAGAGAAATCAGACAAGGGTTTCATGTAGCACCACTTTTGGAGGATTAGCCTAAGTTATGAATGATTAGTTTTAATGACTAGATGATTATTGGGATAGAAGCGATCAGATCAAATGATGTAATTCTCTCTAATGTGTTCAGTTGTTGTACCCTCGAACAAATGGTTATGTATATATTCGTTAATTTCAGTTCAGGTCAGTTTGTTTGTGATAAGTTCATATTGTTAATTGCACTATTAACACTTAAGAGAGTGTCATGAAGTTCATAGAACTTGAGAATTCATAATTTGCAATCATGCAAGGACTGAACGAGGGAAAGACTTAAGCAAAGTAAGTAAGACAAATATCCAGAGATTCTCAAAATTTTTCCAAGCATTATGCCCCCACGAGGAATAAGATTAGGGGAAAACCTTGAATGTGATAATCAGGGATGTCACAATTAAGATATAAGGAACCCAGAATATAATGAAGTGGAAAATGAGGATTTTAAATTAAAAGATGACCCCAATTATGGGGAGTAGGAAGAAATATTTAGACTGAGAAAATAGAAGTCGAGCAAGATAGGAAGAACCAGGATGGTACTCCTATTGGGCAATCCATGGACCTGCCTAAAACAAAACTTATACTTTTTCCCCTAACCACCACCTTGAGAAAACAATGCGGTAGGAAATCCTTTCATGACCTTTAAGTCATTAAGCTCTCAGAGTTCCAAGGAACAGGTTGACCTAGTCGAGGCAAGAGCTTGGCTAAAGGAAATATAGGAATCATTTGAGATTCTAAATGACTGATGAAGCGCAAAAGACTGTTTTTGTCACTTACCTTCCTAAGAGAGAGGCCACCCGTTGGTGAAAGGCCAAGAAAGGAATGGAGCTAGAGGTTATAATAAACTGATTAAAGTTCAGACAATTGTTTTTGGGAAAGTAATTCCCAAGGTTATGGAGATAGTGTAAAAGCTTTAGAGCCGAAACAAAGGCGGACGAGTATGATAAATTATGAATATAAGATTGTAAAAGTTGTCAAGATTCGTTCTGATGACAAGAATTCCAGAACAACGTGATGTTTGAAGTCAATGATTAGTGGGTTTATGAAATGATTGTAAGAGAGAGGTAAATAAAAAGAAACTGAAGTGGAAAGGAATATAAAGGCAATAGAGTTTGAGGAATGATAAGGGAGTTGGGTATGAGGAAACCCTAAAGACTCGTAGCAATAGAAATAGAAAAGTATGTAATCGTCAGGATGAGGGTGGTTAAAGTTGATGATTGAAGGAATAAGAGATACATATATTTTATCCCCTTTAAGTTGGGAGGATTCGAGGAAATCTTGAGATAGTTCGAAGGATAAATAATGAGACGCGGATAGACGGAAGAGACGAGAAAGTAAGAAATTAGGAAAATGGATGAAGGAAGAAACCTTCAAAAATGGAAAGTGTATGTAACACCTGTGACTTGATACCCAAAAGGGAGACACCAAGTACAAAAGATATCCCAACATTGAGATGACTGTTGAGATAAATAACAAAAGTAAATGAGGATTTAGTAAAAAGAAGTTCACGTTGAACACGACTAATATCTTCCAGAACATCCATGTGATCATTACCAAATTAGGAAAGAAAAGTAGATAACCGTTGTTATCTTTTGGAGGCCATATTGATTGACCTCATTTTGAATACAGATGTTATTGTGAAATTAGGCATATACCATCGAGATGGGAATGATTGAATAAGTCATCCTTATCAGGGATACATGACTTGATTTATCTATGGAAGGATGCAAGTACCTTTTTAAAAAAGGTGGAATTAAGGATGGAACCTCGATAACTTGAGATGAACCATAGAGGAATGCATAAAGGTTGGAATTTCACCCTTAATAGGGACATTATGAGTTGGGTAGTATGGAACGAAGGACTAAGGTAACAACAACCTTTAAAGATCAGTAGAGAAATTTTCAGAAGTACTTAAACAATGGTTCTAGTATTGGTAAATGGTATCTTGATATGCCTTGTACTTAGGGAGTACTAGATGAAGTATTTAAGGATAATCTTAGAGGTTTTACAAGGAAAAAGGTAATATTCAAAGTTCTCAAGAATAGAAATTTTGATAAAGAAAATATGACATAATTATAATAATGCCAGGTGGGCACGTGTTGAACCATAAGAAAGTATAGATCGACCCAATGAAGGTCGAGATTGGTGAAAACGAGAAGGACCCAAGATAATAGACGTCCTAAGTATGATCGAGAGTCAGTCGTGACAATGTTCACATCTAAAGACTAAGGCAATGACTCATGGAAAAATGGTGATTTTTTTCTCACCAGGATTTAAGAAAAGCATTTTCACATAAGCAGTGATTAAAATGAGGTAGAAAATTTAGTTGGAGGTGGTTAAAATGACATTGATTGTAAGGAAATTTTACTATAAGGAAAGGCCATTAGGTGGCCGACACTTTAAATGTAAGAGGATAATTGTAGGCGCTCGTGCCAGAGGAATACAGTGATGATGGTTGAAGCCGTGAAGGTTGTATTATGGTTTGGAAGATTGACATTCCTTCTGATGACTGTGCAATACCCAACCGTAATAGTAGTTTGGTAAAGGTTTAATTCGTGTAATCGCCATGAGCGGGCTATCTATCTTAGAAGGTACTATCTTGAGATAAGCCAGGACCATGTTACGAAATGACTAAATGAACCTTTGAGATGCATGTCTCCCAATAAAGACATATGTTTAATAATGGTATTAACCTGCTATCGTTGCTTTGATTGAAACTCTTCTACAATTTTATCTGCTTCATGTCATGAAAGTACGTCAGGATCTGGAGTGTTCTTCATGAATTATGAATGGTGATTATGTTAACTCCTTAGTAGAATTGGATACGATAGCTATGGACTTTGTATGGTTAGATATTAAGATTTCATGGAAAATGAATGA
The DNA here is from genome assembly GCF_009905375.1 of Apium graveolens. Taxonomy (NCBI): domain Eukaryota; kingdom Viridiplantae; phylum Streptophyta; class Magnoliopsida; order Apiales; family Apiaceae; genus Apium; species Apium graveolens. The sequence continues at coordinate 85,946,854 of NC_133647.1, forward strand.
CTACAGTAGGTCAACGGTGGGCCATAGTAATGCAGGAATGATTCTACAAATAATGAGCCGATTACTTACAACCGTGAGAGTTGTATTTGAATGGATGTTGAGAGTGAGTACCACTAATCGGGTCGTGGTGGTGTATAAGTTATGATTGATAGACTAATTAAGTGGATTATCTACCTATTGAATACTTATTCCTTCTTATCAATAGAGAGTCGTATTACTATACGAGGAAGGTTGTGGTGCAAGCATATGATTCTAGTAACGATGATGTCTAGAATGAGACCCCCAATTCGATTTTCGATGATGAGGGAGTTTCAAAGGTGATTGAGTATAAGCTCGAGGAAGAGCATGGGTCCATAGAATGATGGACGAAATAGCAAAAATAATTAGGCATGTGAAATGCGATGCTATAATACCTGATGTTGATATATAACGTATATGTTTTGTTCTCCTATGACAAACCTCTATAGTTCAGGGGTAGATTCCAAGCCAGATATTTTATGGCAGTATATTTTATATATATACAATTCTCTTTAATTCATTCTTTTCTCTCCTTTTCATTTTGTATAATCTGAGAAGAACAACCCTTCCAGAAGGGGAGGTATTGCCGAATGACTATCTATCTGTGTGATAGAAGCCTAGTAGGATACCACATGTTGTTTAATTGCTTGTCAAGTACTAAAGGCTGGCCACCTTCTGTACTAACTATGCAATAGAACAAGTGTTCATGATCATAGTGATCTCTCAATAAATTCTTTTACTTCTACACGAAGGACCAAGCTTTCGAAGATGGAGGCAGCTAGAGATGAAGTGGTACCAAGTACAATGGTATTCCGAATCTAACACGTTCGTGATACTAAGGTTGACGTGGTTATTAAAAGGTTATAAAACTCTAGCGAGTAAAGGTATATCTAGAATGGTATTCTGTACGGAAGATAGTAACGCTTACGAACAAGAAAAGAAGGAGTATTGAGAAGCAAAAGCTATAATGCTAGAAGCTATGATAAGGGTCTGTGCAATAAACTTGAAAGAATTTGGAACGATCACTTAACACGGATTGAGTTTTCTTACAACGATAGATGATATGTCAGTATTGAGATGTCGCCTTATGAGATCCTTGAGGGAAGATAATGTCGATCTCCCTTATGTTAGGATGAAGTTGTAGAGCGCAAGATGCTCGGACCCACAGTAGTCCAAAGGACCAAGGATATAATAGATCTAATCAGAGGACGGATGGTAGTAGCCCAAGATGGACATAAGGAGTATGTTGATTTGACTCGAAAGGACAAAGAGTATGCAATAGGGGACCTAGTAATGTTAAAGGTATCCCTTGGAAAAAATGGATGAGGTTCAAAAAGAAAGGAAAGCTAAGCCCACGAATTGTTGGACCCTTGGATATATTAAGACGTATTGGGAAGTTAGCATATGAGCTAGCCCTACCCCCGAACATGTAGCAAGTTCATAATGTGTTCCATGTGTCAATGCTAAGGAAGTATCATCGGGATGCCAGGCACATAGTGGAGTACGAGCATGTGGATATGCAACCAGATCTGACTTACGTGGAGAAACCTGTAAAGATTATGGATAAGAAGGAGCAGGTGCTTCGAAACAAAGTGATCAAGCTAGTCAGAGTGTTATGGCAGAATCATAATGTGGAAGAATCAACTTGGGAACTAGAGAGCGCAATGCTAGAAAAGTACCCCCATTGGTTTTCTATTTGATTCCGGGACGGAATTCTTTTAAGGAGGGGAGACTGTAATAACCCCAAAATTTTTGAACTTTTTGTAACCCTTATGAATAGTGTTTTTGCTGATTATGCTGAATAAGAAAACGTTTCATGCCATATTATGTAGCAGATCTTTTATTGATATTCTGAGATCTTATTAGCACTCTATATGGTATATAAGTGTATGTAAAGATCGTCAGAATCCAAATTCGAACACTTTGATTTTTCCCGAAAATCCACCAGATACAGAAAGAATTGAGAATAAGGTAACATGATTAAAAGGATTTTAATTCAAGGATTATAAGAGAGGATCATAAAAGGAATATAATGTATTGAGAAAGGTTAAGGGAACCTAAGTAATAAGATCCCGGGTATGATCCCTCAAACGATAAACGAGAATGAAAGTTAAGCGAACCGTATAACAGATCAGCGGTCATTAGGCAAGTAATTAGGAGTTAATCAAGGAGTTTAGGGATGATGATGTCATCAAACCAACAAGAAGAGGACAAGTGTGGGAAGATGACATAAGAATGATGACCTAAGCATGACAAAAAGAAGTGTGTTGTTGGTTGATGGTGAACCACACAAAATTTACCATGGTAACAGTCTAATTAACAAACAAAGTAGATCAACCAAGCCAAAAACAAATCATAACATTAAAAACACAAAACACTTCCATTTTTCAAGAAGAGCTCAGGACTTCTTCCTTTTTTTCAAAGAAAAAAAATTCAAAATCCAAGATCCAAGCATTGTTAAATTGCAAGGTAATTATCCAAGATTCCTTATGATTAGTTATGGCTATCCTAGGAGTTTAAACTCCAAATTCATTCAAAATATCTTTCAATAAATCATTTAAGAAGAGAGTGAATAGTTTTTTCAAGAAATTTAAATTGTTTGATCTTGTGTTTTTGGTTAGATTAAGCTTTGGTAAGGACTTTCAAGGGTGATTCCAAGCTCCTTAGTTACTTTTACTCACCAAGGAAGGTATAATCTCATACCCTAGCCCTACTTTTGTATATTTAGAGTTTTTGTGTTTGGTATGGTTCATGAGAAGCATGATTCTTGTAGACTTAGAGTGTGGTTGGTTTTGTAATGAGTTTGGAGTTGTAAATCTTGGATTATTGGTTAATGAACTTAAGAATAGTTTTAGTTCATGTTTGAGAATAATATAAATTGGAGAACATGAGGTGTTGGTGTTGTTGTAGTATTGTATGGATGGAGTTTGGTTGTAGTAATGATTGTGGATTGATTTGGAGTAGGATAAAATTTGGTAATCGCGTAAACATAGCCGTCGTAATGCCCGATTTACTTTAGACTGTTTTTGTTCTTAACATCAGGACCCGAGAACTCACAGTTAGGTTCTGACCATTGCCTTGATTAGATAGTTCATGTTACAAGCTTCGTTTTAATATGTGGTTCGCTTGAATCCGAAGTACGGTTTAGGAGAAACGACCGTTTTAAGTAACGGCGTTTCACGAACGAACCCTTACCCCTCGCCTTACTTTGAAACATTGGTTAAGGACCTTAAATGACTAATTGGATTATGAAACAATTATGTAAAGTGGATTAGGCAGTTGGTAAGATACTCGTGAAAGAATCGCCTTTAAATTCTTAATTGTTAATTTATTAAAAATGGTGGAGCCGAGGGTACTCGAGCGACTTAAGTGAATCGTTAAGCGCAAAAGCGAACATTAGGGTCTAATAGGTTAAAATATAGATTCTTAAGCGACTTTCGTTTAATTCCAACTTATATGATGTTTATAGGTTACCAGACTCAACCCAGGACTTTTACCACCCCCAGTCGCTCAGGCAAGTTTTCTACCCGTTATACTGTTGTTGTGATGTAAATATATGTATATGCATTATCTTGTGATAAGTGCATGATTGTTATTAGCAAATCTTGCGATATATTGGAGCATGCTGATATGGTATATATGCATGTCTGTTTCGTAATCTTGATATCTCTTTGTTGATTCAAATGCTTATAAGTTGCATAATACCTATGCTAGAGATAAGCAGTAGTTGCGTATACCCTTAGTATAGGGGACCCAAAGGTGAACATTTTTCTAAATCGGGAGTCGATGTTCCCGAGTATAATATATATATATATATATATATATTTATATATATATATATATATATTGATATAGTTTTCAAAACTATTAATCGAATAAGGTTTATTCGATAACTTTATTTTATTTAATTAATATTATTTTGAATATTCATTCGAGGACTTATGACTCCGCTTACTTTATTTAATGAATATTATTTTGAATATTCATTCGAGGACTTATGACTCCGCTTACTTTATTTAATGAATATTATTTTGAATATTCATTCGAGGACTTATGACTCCGCTTACTTTATTTAATGAATATTATTTTTGAATATTCATTCAAGGACTTATGATTCCGCTTATTTTATTAAATAATATTCTTTATTTTATTAAAAAATAATATTTCGATAATCAAACTTATTTTCGATTATTCAAATAAAGATCTTACTTTCGTATAAGTATATCTTTGGTTATTCGTTATTCATTTCAAGTATAAGTTTTTAAAACTCCTACTTCAATTATTTTTATAAGATTATTCTTTATGGGAATATTATTTTAATAATAATATTCAGTTATTTTCTAAATATATAGGGATTGAGTTATTTTATTAAATCAGCATTACTCCAAACATTCTTAAAAATATTTTCGAGTCTTCAAAATGATTTTTAAAAAGTTAGGAAGGATCCCAAAACTCATTTTTATATTTAAGATCCTCCTTTCGAAGGGGATTTAAATACTCGCTCAAAACCTGAGGGATCCGGCTCTGTGGTGTATTTTATATTCACAACGAGGTTGTTGTTTTGAAAAATGAATTGATTACTTACCCAACGTTCGGGAAGTAAGCCCATCTAATTGAGTCGGCATAAGCGACAGGCCGGGGTACGGTCTATCAAAGTGTAAGTGGCTGGGTGGCAGTCCATCAACGCGTAAGAGGACGGGTGGCGGTCCAGCACAAGGTCCTAATGAGGCCAGGGTGATGACCGGTGGGGGATTCATCCATCTACTAGTAGAAAAGTTTACTTATTGGTATCTTTGCTTGATCAGCAAGATATCAGGTTTATGCTAAAATTCTTTTCTTTCCAAAATTCATTGGATATTGCAACTCTGTTCATACTTTATATGACAGAGGTTTTCAGGAAATGTATAAGAGATATATATGGATATATATATATATATATCGGGACTTAATGAAGTATCTCGTAACTTCATTTCATTCAATAATATTTCAAAGATCGAATCTACGCAAATTTTATCTTGTAGTCTCATCTATGTGATGAACTTTTGAAACTGGTTATAACTTGAACGGTGGTAGTTCAAGTAGTATTTGGAAAAGATATAAGTATATTGGAGTATCTTGTAACTTCATCTTTTTAACTTATATCTAGTTAATGATTATCTTATGCATGACAAAGATTTTCAGAAAAATGTTAAGACAAGGTTAGATATATGAGATCACCTTGCAACGATATTTTTATACAGTTATAAAATGAAACTCTGTGTATATTATGCATGGAAGAGGACTTCCAAGATTTTGAAAAGTATATATACATATATACTGAATATTTTGCAACTTGGTCGCGGTAAAGTATGAACTTGGTTCATTTCTTCTTGACCAAGACTTTCATGAGTACTATGAGAATGCTCATATATTATAAATCATTATACATATTATTTTGGTGGGCTTGTTGCTCACCCTTGCTTTCTTCTTTCATCATACAACATCAGATAGACAAGATGAACATGACCAAGCTCCCAATTCACGAGCGGATAAGAAATGTTACGCAGTTTCCTATAGACGTTGATGTCGTTGTAGCTGAGGTAGGAACTACCAATAGGCTAGGATTTCAACTTTTGATGTACCAGACTTATGTATCGTTATGAATTGTAATAATGGCAAAGAAATGTAAATTTATTCAGAAACTCTTTTATGGTGTAATGGCATATAATTATGGAATAGAATGACTCGTGTTATTTTTGGATATTCATCTCTGAGACTATAACTTGTGGTGTGTGTGTTTATTGTGGGGTCACAGTACAGAGTAGTAGATTGTTTATTAAGATTGGGTGTCATTAAGGGAAATGGAACTCGTGACAACCCGGATCCCTGACCCCGGATTTGGGGGTGTTACATAACCTCCTAATTTCACTTAACTTAGAGGTAGTAAGTGCATAGCCCATGGAATTTAGCATGTTAACTATATATGTGTCTGTGTGCGGAACATTAGCAGTATTATCAGGAATTTTAAAGCATGTCTTGACAATGTCATTATTAATGCAAAACTGCTTACCTTTGAGAGTGAAAGTGATAGTCTTGTCAGTAGAGTTGTACACTGCAGTTGTCCATATCTCCTCTACAACCTCACAGTAGATAGTAGGAGATTCCAGCATAGCATAACTGAGTTTGCAGTTCTTCACAAAATCCATCATCTTGTGAAACTCACCAGACTGTTGAATCTTCTTGTTCACAAGAGCTGTGAAGTTGTTGTTTTTATAGATATAACCGGTTTGAGACATGATTTTGACGACTGGAGCCATTTTTAGAGATTGAGAAATTTGTAGAGAAAGTATTTGCTTTTGAGGAAGAAAGAAGTTATAGCAATCGAATTGAGAATGATAAAAGAGCAGAATAAAAATGAATTATGCTTTTATACTATCTCAGTGATAAACTGTCAAAAATAATAAAGTTAAATAAAGTGACCAATCAAAATAGCCCAAAATAGCCGTTTAAAAATAAATAAACTGTAAAAATTCTATCACTTATCCGTCATGTCATGCTTACAAACTATAAGTATACTCGATGAATAATGTTCAGAGTTTTAACAGCTACGATTGAGACAATTCGATGGATGAGGATAAATCAGTTATCCGTCGAGTTATAAAATACTCCAGAAAAATAATTGATTTCTGTTAACAATTAATATTCCAACGGATGATTAAACTCGATGGATAATAAGCATCCGTCGAGATGTAAATTTTGACTTAGCCAAAATTTCATCCAAAACAGAAAAATCAAATAAATTTCTGGCTGCATTACAACTTGCAAAAAATATCTGAAAAGATTTAGGAATAATTAAGCATACCTAACTCACTTACCAACCTTGAAAAGGTGGATTCATCAAGTGGCTTGGTAAATATATATGCAAGCTGCTTTTCACTTGGAACAAAATGAAGTTCCACAGTACCATTCATTACATGCTCCCTAATGAAGTGGTACTTGATGTCTATGTGCTTTGTTCTTGAATGTTGCACTGGATTTTCAATGATGGCAATTGCACTTGTGTTATCACAGAAAATGGGAATTCTATCCACTTGAAGACTATAGTCCAACAATTGGTTTTTCATCCACAAAATATGTGCACAACAACTACCAACAACAATATATTCAACTTCAGCTGTAGATACAGAGACTGTATTTTGCTTTTTACTAAACCAGGACACAAGCTTGTTCCCTAGAAATTGACAGGTTCCTATTGTACTTTTTCTGTCTATTTTACAACCTGCATAATCTGCATCTGAATAACCAGTTAGATCAAAACCAGAATCTCTAGGATATCAAATGCGAAGTTTTGGTGTTCCCTTGAGATATCTGAAAATTCTCTTAATAGCTACTAAGTGAGATTCTCTAGGATCAGCCTAAAATATAGCACAAAGATAAGTAGCAAACATTATATCTAGCCTATTAGTTGTTAAGTACATAAGTGAGCCAACCATGCCCCTATAGCTTGAAATATCCACTGACTTTTCAGTAGTGTTTAATTCAAGCTTAGTTGCAGTGGCCATGGAGGTTTTTGAAAATGTGCAATCCATTAGATCAAACTTCTTTAAAAGATCATGAATGTATTTAGTTTAACTAATGAATATTCCATCACTAACTCGTTTAACTTGTAAACTAAGAAAGTAAGTTAGTTCTCCCATCATGCTCATTTCATACTTACTTTGCATCAATTTGGCAAACTTTTTACAAAGTTTCTCATCTGTAGAGCCAAATATAATATCATTTACATAAATTTGAACAAGTATACTAGTGCTATTAACATTTCTAAAGAATAAAGTTTTATCAACAGTACCTCTTGTGAAGTGATTTTCCAAAAGAAACTTTGATAAAGTGTCATACCAGGCTCTAGGTGCTTGCTTCAGTCCATAGAGTGCCTTCAAAAGATAGTACACATAATCTAAAAAATTTGGATCTTCAAAACCAGGAGGGTGACTGACATAGACTTCCTCCTCCAACTCTCCATTTAGAAAAGCACTTTTGACATCCATTTGATAGACCTTGAAATTGGCATGAGCTGCATAGGCTAAGAAAATTATGATGGCTTCAAGTCTTGCAACATGAGCAAAAGTTTCATCAAAATCTATTCCTTCTTGTTGACAATAGCCCTTAGCAACCAATCTAGCTTTGTTCCTGACCACTATGCCATTTTCATCCATCTTGCTTCTGAATACCCACTTGGTGTCAATTGGATTCTTTCCTTTAGGTTTGGGTACCAGCTTCCATACCTTGTTCCTTTCAAATTGGTTTAGCTCCTGCTGCATAGCTAAAATCCAATCAGGATCCAACAAAGCTTTTTCTACCTTCTTTGGTTCTTCCTTAGATAGGAAGCTGCCATATAGACATTCTTCTTGAGTTGCTCTTCTTGTTTGAACTCTAGAAGATGCATCACCAGTGATGAGCTCAAACGGGCCATTTTCATTGTTAAGGTAGATTAGCTCTAGATGAAGATGCCTCATTGTTGTCTTGATGTGTGACTGAGTTTTCATTATTAGAAACTCCCCTTGAGTTTGTGAATCTTTGATTTGAGAAAGGGGAACATTCTGTAAGTGATCTATTATGATTTTCAGCTTCTCTTAATGACCCGATGGATGATGCACTTTATGTCCCGATGGATGAAGCTGACTGTCTCCCGACGGATAAGGCAGATTGTCTCCCGACGGATGAAGCATTTTGCAACTCGACAGATATTGAGTTATGTGCTTCATTAGTTGTAGATTTTTCTGCATTATCCTTATTCATTATTTCTTGATCACTTTCATCATCACTGTCATCACTAACCATCTCCACATTATCAAACTTGAGGCTTTCATGGAAATCTCCATCTTGCAGTCCTTCAATCTTTTTGTCATCAAACACAACATGTATTGATTCCATAAAAATGTTGGTTCTCAGATTGTAGACCTTATATGTCTTTCCAACAGCATATCCAACAAAAATTCCTTCATCTGATTTAGTATCAAACTTTCTATGTTGATCAGTTTGATTTCTCAAGATATAACATTTGCAGCCAAAGACATGAAGAAAATTTAGAGTTGGTTTCTTGTTCTTGAACAATTGGTAGGGTGTCATACACTTTGCTTGATTAACCAAAGAAATATTCTTAGTGTAGCAAGAAGTATTCACAGTTTCAACCCAAAAATATGTTGGTAACTTTGATTCTTCAAGCATTGTCCTTGTAGCTTCAATAAGAGATCTGTTCTTTTTTTCCACTACTCCATTTTGTTGTGGAGTTCTTGCTGCAGAAAACTCATGCATAATCCCATTTTCTTCACAAAATGATCTCATCACAGAATTCTTGAACTCAGTTCCATTGTCACTCCTGATTCTTCTAACTTTGAAATCAGGATGATTGTTGACTTGCCTTATGTGATTGATGATGATTTCACTAGCTTCATCTTTAGACTTTAGGAAATATGTCCAAGAGAACTTTGAGAAATCATCCACAATTATCAGGAAAAATCATTTCCTTGAAATGGACAACATATTGACTGGTCCAAATAAATCCATGTATAGCAATTGCAAAGGTTCTTCAATTGTTGAATCAAGCTTCTTTCTGAATGATGCTTTGATCTACTTTCCCTTTTGGTAGGCATCACACAATCCATCCTTAGAAAACTCCACTTGAAGAATGCCTCTAACCAGTTCTTTCTTGACAAGCTCATTCATGATCTTGAAGTTTAGATGGGACAGCTTCTTGTGCCATAGCCAACTTTCATCTTGACTTGCTTTACTGAGAAGACAAGTGCAGATTCTGCATTAGATGAGTTAAAGTCAGCTAAATACACATTTCATTTTCTCACACCACTGAGAACCACTTTGTTGCTTCTTTTGTTTGTCACAACATAGGTTTCTGAATTGAAGGTTACTGAATTGCCTTTATCACAAAGCTGGCTGATACTAAAAAAATTATGCTTGAGACCATCCACTAAGGCAACCTCTTCAATGATGACATTGTCTTTTAAAAACAAGCCATATCCCACAATATAACCCTTGCTGTCATCTCCAAAAGTAATACTTGGGCCAACTTTCTCCTTGAACTCTGTGAGCAGGGTAGAATCTCCAGTCATGTGTCTTGAACAACCACTATCTAGGTACCAAAGATTCTTTCTGTTTCCCTGCACACATCAAAACCAAATCAAGTTGATTTTGGTACCCAAGTTTCCTTGGGTCCTGCCTTGTTAGCTTTCTTCTTTGGTTTCTTAGATTTGATCTCATTTGACTTGGGAATTTCTGATTCATCCTTAGTCATTTGAGTTGGACCGTTGAAACCAGTCATTAAACCAGAATTATCATGCATATTTTGATTAACAGGGAAAGGCATGCTGTTTGCAAACATATTATTCCAGTAGGGCATGCTAAATGGCATTTGAGGTATACTAAATGCAGCATAATAAGGATTAGGTACAAATGGCATATTAGCAAATTGTGCATTCATATTCTGAGCAGACATAGCATTCATAGGCATAAAAGGCATGCCATTCATGTTGAGAAAAGAAGAGGGTACAGATATATGAGTAGGCATGACAAGTTTGCAATTAACAGACAAATGATTAACACTACCACACTTAACACAGATTTTTCTTGGAGCATACTTATCGGGTGTGTAGTTGTTATGTTTGTTAATTCCTACTTTCCCATTTCTATTGTTTTTCTTTTTAGTTTCTATTTTAACCTCAATCTTTTCTAATCTGTCATTCAATTGCTTGATGGACAGATGACCATTATTAACTTTTATGTCTTTTTTAACTTGACTAGTTTCTCCCGGAGTAAAGTTCTTAGAAACTGATCCATATTTCTCATTTAACTTAGCTAGTTTAGCTTTTCTAATTGGTTTACTCACAGCCGACGAATGTGGCTCCTTGTCACTCGACGGATAATCTTTTTGATTATCCGATGGATGATCTTCATTGTCCGTCGAGTCCACATCTGTTAACAATCCTTCAACCAAATTGGACTCAAACTTTTTTTTACTCTTCTTCTAGGTTGCATCACAAAAGGACGCAATGCCTTGAACTTTAGTGATTTGAGCATGGACATCTCTGGACGATTTCCATGCTTTAATCACTTCATGTTCTCGTTCAAGCTGCTTCTTTAAAATTTCTTCTTTCTTCAAGGACTCAGTTAATTCATCCTTAGCAATCTTACACTCAATTCTCAATTTTTCAAATTCAATAAACTGAGACTCTAGCACATTATTCCTTTCACTTAAAAACAAATTGTTTTATTTAATTTTAGCATTTTCCTTAGTGAGGGACTTAAGTGTAACGTGCAAGTGATATAATTCTGTAGACATGTCATTGATTGCATCATTATACTCAGCTTTAGATAAATTTGCTAGGTTAGTGGTGATTACCTGATTACTTGAAGAACTTGTTTCTGTTTCTTCAGACTTGGCCATCTAGGCTAGATTGACATAGCTCACATCTTCATCTTCATGCAATCCATCAGCTGCCCAGTCATTTTCCTGTGTAATGAAAGCCCTTTCCTTTTGCTTGAGTAACTCAAAATATTTCTGTTTGTAGTCAACAGGCTTAAACTTCTTTTTGCTGAAATCTAACTTTCTACACTCACTGACAAAATGCCCTGCCAAGCCACATTTGAAATATTTGAATTTAGATTTATCCACCATGTTTCTACTTGGCTTGGCTGCTCCAAAGTTCTTTTTGAACTTGAGCTTGGCAAATCTTCTGGAAAGGAATGCTAAATGCTCATCAATATCATCCATGTCATCTTGGCTCAAATGATCTTCATTTTCAGCTACCAGCCCTTTACCCTTGTTCTCACAGACCTTTGATGTAGACTCAACAACTTCTACCTTCATCTCTTTCTCCTTCTCTAACTCAGCAACCAGTGCTATGGGCCCTCCTTTCTTCCTTTCTTTCTCCATCCTCTCATCTTGCTCTATTTCAAGCTCATAAGTTTTCAGAATACCATATAGTCTCTCCAAGGTGAACTCCTTGTAATCCTGAGAATTTCTCAATGAGACTATCATCGGCTTCCACTCCTTTGGAAGAGATCTAAGGAACTTGAGGTTAGAGTATTTTGTTTGATAGACTCTTCCATGCAACTTCAAAGCATTCAGTAGTTTTTGAAATCTACTAAAAATGTCAGTGAGAGACTCATTGTCTTCATAATGGAAGTGCTCATATTGCTGAATTAGCAGCTGCATCTTATTTTCCCTTACTTGCTCAGTACCATCACAAATAATCTGGATAGTGTCCCAAACCTCTTTGGCTGTTTTGCAAATAATGATGTTGTCAAACATATCACCATCAACTCCACTGAACAATATATTCATGGCCTTCTTGTCTTTCCTGACTTGCTCAATATCAGGTTCTGACCATTCATGCCTAGGCTTGGGAACAGATGGCTCATTGCCAGTTGCAACTCTCATTGGTACATGAGGACCTCTCTCTATGCAATCCACATAGGCCTCATCTTGGGAAAGAAGATGTAGGTGCATCTTCACCTTCCAGTGGTGATAATTATCTTTGTCCAGAAAAGGAATTTTGACTCCAACATCCTTCTTGTTCATCTTGTTGTTTGTTGTGATCTTTACGCTCTTCGTACTTCAAGAGATGGCTCTGATACCAATGTTTATTCCCTAATAATACAACAAGAATTACAGAAGGGGGGGTTGAATATAATTCTGGCTTCTTTTCAAGATTTTAAAATAGTTCTTAACTCGACAGATATATATATATGTGTTTGATTTGTAAAGTGCGGAATGAAAGGATTAAATAAATCAAACACAAAGTAATAAAAACACAAGTCTTTAAAACTTTCTGGTGGATTTGAATGTATCCACCAGAGATATATGAATATCAATTTGAGAACTCTGTGAAGCTCAAATTAGCTCACAACTGCTTTACAAGTTGAACAAACAAACTATAGAGAAATTCTTGACAAGTACAACTTTTTCTATTTCTCCCCTGAAATGTGTTTGCTTAGTTTTTTGTTCTACCAGCTATACTTGGTTTATATATCACCAAGTTTACATGGTAATAAGACAGGATAATAAAACAAAACCTATCAAGTCTAACTACATGCTGCTTCATTACTTTAATCCAGCATCTTTGAAAATCTTCATACCTTGCATAGAAATGATAATGCTTCTTTGTTCTCAATTTCCTGCTAAACAGGCTGCCACATTCCTTTTGTAAACACCCAATGCATGTGACTGTGTTGTCACTGTCAATAGATATTTGAATTTGATCATCCGACGGGTACATGTTTGTCATCCGTCAGGTAGCTTTGTTGATCATCCGTCGGGTAGCTGTTTGTCACTTGACTCCATTTCACTTATACAGAATTACAAGATATCTTATATTTATAATTAATCAGCCTATTCTACATATCTACTAGTAGTCAACATGACTCATATGCTCCTACAGAATCTATACAAAGTTGTTTGCAGAAATGTGCTACAATACTTATTCTTACATAAGCTACCCACTCGATGAATGTTAAATCATCATCCGTCGGGGCTATATTGAATCATCCGTTGGGACTATACTTACTCATCCGTCGAGTTCTACAAAATTAATTAAGTTAAATCTACTAAGATGTTTTGTTTAATTTATCATCAAGTTCACAACATATTCCTAACAGCGCTGTTCTAGCGCGCGGCCGCGCCGATTTTCTAGAGAGTGAGCGCGCTCGCGCTGTCCTAGCGCGCGGCCGCGCCGGTCCTGTTCGAATTTTTTTTATTTCAGCAGTTTTAAAAGGTAATTTCGGGAATTTTACTCCAATATCAATTCCAACCCGAAATTTACTCTTCTACATTCCATAATTTCCTCTCCTAATCAATTTCATTATTCCCACGTTTCCCATAATCAATTCCCACTTCTATTCCTTATAGAATTCATACCTCTCCACCTATAAATACATACACTTACACACAACTTTTCCACCACATCACAAATCTCAAACACAAATTCTCTCTAAACACTAAAGCTTTTATTCTCTTTTCTACAATCCCGATGGCACCCAAGAGGCAAAGAACGCAAGTTAGCAGCAGCACCACCGATTCTTCATCTGCGGGTGGTGTGAGGCCAAGGTTTTCTACTCCTGAGGCTGAGGAGGAGTACACGAGGCTTCTCTCAAAGCCTATTGCTAAGGAGCGAGGTTTTCTGCCATCAGGGAAGGATGGTAAGCTGTTAGAGATGATTCTCGAGATGGGATGGGTTTCTTTTTGTGAGGCACCCGTTGCGGTGCCCATGAGTGTTGTGCGGGAGTTCTATGTGTTAGGCACAAAACACGCGCTAATAATTCACGCAAGTATACGTGTTCGCAAGTAATATAGAATAATTTCTAGTTCATTCCCACAGAGACTCAGACTAAATTTATTTAATTAACACTCACTCACCAATGTATGATTACTTCTAAATGTCAAGACAATAACTCTTTTAGGTTGATTAATTATTTATTAACTACAATTAACTACGAGAATAAAATAATTAATTAACACTTGACTTAACAATATCAAACACACATGAGATCATACCTTCATTACTACTTCCTTCAATAGTTATTGTTATTACCCTTAGCATGTAACGGTGATGACATTAATCGAACAACACGAAACTAATAAAAGCCAACTTTCATTGTACAAATACCATTCTACCAAACATCCACAATTAAGATAGAAGTTGAATAGGCATCAATTATGTTGAGACCCTATATGTCTACAGAATTTGACAACATAATGATTTAAGCGCAAGTTATTCATTATAACTACACAGGGCAAGTAAAACGGTAAGAGTTACCCACTAATCATGCATACACATACATGAACCTATGCTAGCATGGCAAGTTCTAAATCTCAAGATCCACTGTCATTTCACAAGAGATTAACACACTATCTTATATATTCACGATGCACATAAGACGAATAAGCACAACCTATGCTAGATATCATACAATCATCACACACCAAGGTATTAAACAACTAACTAAAGAATTCCATAGTAAATCCGCTACGACCCCATGATCACGATTAACCCATGATAGAACTCATCGTCACCATGGGTTCATATGAAAACATGATAATAACACACAATATAAACTAATTAAAATACTTATTAAAAACCAGAGTACGTCACAAGAGTAATAAGGTTCAAAGTATAGAAAACTAGCATCCACTATTACAACGAATAAAAGAATCACAAGAAATGTATGCTTCCTCTTCTTCGTTGTGATGTGCTAAAACGGTCTTCTTCCTTCTCTCCTTGCTCCTTGCTTAATACCACCACACTGTGAAACGTCTCTGAAAACTACATATATTGAAGCCCACAAGAACCAGCCGTCTCAGAAGTCCATTAGAATAAGGATTGCAAAAACTAATATTTAATTTTACATCCCCGGGCGGCCGCCCCAGCTTCCTGGGCGGGCGCCCCAGCACCTTCTGGAAAAATCCTGCATTCTGCTCCTGATTTTGCTGAATTCTTCTCCTAACTTCCCACAACCAATGCCAAGCACTTCCCTAGTCTTATTTTGATGAATTCTTCCTACAAACGCAAGTTATACCCTGAAATACAAAAACACTAGAAAAACGCATCAAATACACAAAATACTTAATTTCAAGACATCAATTCAAGTCATTATAAGATGTTCTAAGTGGTATAAAATGCCACTTATCATACCCCCAAACTTAAATCGATGCTTGTCCTCAAGCGTCACAGACTCAAAAATAAAGCAAAATATACATGAATGCAATCTACATGAAATGCAGCGATCCCCCTCACAATGACTAAACCAATGCTTATTTGACCGTGCAATGAGTGAGGTCCACAAAAGACTTATGCAATGGCATCCATTTAGCGAGTATTAGGTTAGCGGATCCCAGACTATAAAAGCATTAGGTCACTAGGCACAAAGTCCCCTAAGAACTTAATAACTCGAATACCAAAGAGCCCACTCGTGATCAATTATGCATTAAACCATAATTTTTTTCTTCTTTTTTTTCTCTTTTTTTTCTTTTTTTTTCAATTTCTGAGCAAGTGCGCTTCGCTCCATCTTGCTCAACCCTAGACTACTCGCATAAAAAATACGAGCCGGCTACTAGCCATTTGATGCCTAGCCACAATTAGCAATGAATTCCAATTTTTACTCTAATTTTTTCTTTTCATGCCTTTTATCATTAAGAGCCTATCATAAATTCTAAGCATAATCAATAGCTTAACCTCAAAAACCATCAAACCATGACAACAATCTAGTCCTTAAGCATACTCTAAGAATTATTGAAATTACAAGTGTTTCTAGCATGCATATCAACCTACATAATTCAATATTACTCTAACGTTATCACTACACTCGCATCAATATCACAAATCAATCGGTAAAGCAACGCAAAAGGGATTATGGAATATGTATGAGCTAAATGACATGATAAATAAAGCTATAAAATAATTAAAAAAAAACTATATATGGCAAAAATATGCAACTATATGAACTAAACTATCATGAATATGTAACTACATGACACACACAAATATGCTCCTTAACTACCACCCCCAAACTTAAAATCTTCACTTTCCCTAGTGAAGGTAGTAGAAAGGAACACAGGGTATACCTACTCGGAGAAATTATCATCATCACCCTCAGAGGGTGGAGTATCAGGAGGCAGATAAGCAGAGTCCTCACCAAAAATGGGCCACTGGATGTCAGCTCCAAGGCCTCTAAAAGCAGTCCCAAGTGCAAGGGTGAGCTCCTGAGCAAATCTACTCTGCGACTCGTACATCGCATCCATCCTCATCGATAGCCTCCTATACTGAGCATCAGCCATCCCTGAACCAGCACCTTCCTGGGCTCTAAAAGAGCCTGCCTCATCACGAACCTGACTGGGCCTAGCCATAGTAGCACCAGCTGCTAGACGTCCTCCTGGAAGACGATATCCCAAACCATGCTCTTCGGGCTCTCCACCCGTCCACTCCTGCATCGCATTCAGAGTCGATGAGTCAATAGGAGCGGCCGGCATCTGCAGCTGCTCATAAGAAGGCCAGTGAACTCCAACTGCTCTGCACAGCCTCGTGACACTAGATGCATAAGGGATGTTGCTTTGTGTCCTCCCCCTCAAAAACTTCAAAATCCCTTGGTAGATGAACTCACCAAGGTCCACATAATACTCATTCAAAATCCCCCATAACAACCTGGCTCGCTCAACTATAACCTCATGTGCATGCGAAGTAGGTAAAATATTAATACAAATAAAGGCATTCCATGCACGGGCATACCTGTTCATCGCAATCGCCGAAAAAGAACGATACTCATTAGATCCCGTTTTGAACTTCCACACCGTGCTCGGTTGACAGAGAGTAGCACAAATCAAATCCAAATCAAAATCCTCGGGGGTCTTCTCATTCCAGTTCTCCTCCTCGGGCTTCCTTTGTCGCTGCCCAAGAACACGACGAATCGACTCAGGCTGATAATCAATAGTAAGCCCACGAACAATCGTATACCCATTCTTGTCATCCTTGGCATTCGCATAAAACTCGCAAACCACACTCATTGGAACCGCCTCCGGTGACTCACAAAAAGAAATCTACCCTTTCTCCGCAATCATCGGTAATAACTCACCATCCCTCCCCGATGGTAAAAATCCCCTCTCCTTCATAATCGGCTTAGTCAGAAGCCTATTATACTCCTCCTCAGCAGCCCTATCCACCAAACGGGGTCTCGTAGCAGTTCTCTTTGATGAATCATTTGTAGAAATGGTGTTGCTGCTATCAATAGTTCGAGATCTCTTAGGTGCCATTGAAACTGAGAAAAAGTGTTTGAGAGTTGTGTTTTGAGTGTAGGAGAGAGTTTTGAAGTTGAAAGTATATGGTAGTATATATGGAGGTGTTGTGTGTATATAGGGTGGAATTTAGGTTTAGAATTAGAGTAGGAGTGAGGTTTGTGGGATAGAAAATGTGGGTTATGGGTTGTTTGCTGTGGGTTTTTATTTTTTTTGGGTTTTCTGATTTTTTTGGGTTTTTATGAGGCCGAAAAAAAAATTCTGATAGAAGGGTTCCTAGCGGCCGCCCGGGCTTTCCAGGCGGGCGCCCCAGACTCCAGGAGGTTGCCCGGGAATTCCAGGCGGGCGCCCCAGGGGTTTCTGGAAAAAACTTTTTTGCCCAAATTTTCTGATTTTTTTTGGTTTTTTGGATATGGTACTAACTTCTAAAGGTACCTAAAGTCTCAAGTCTTGGGTTGCCTCCCAAGAAGCACTTCTTTTACGTCATTAGCTTGACGTAGAGGAGTTCGATCAAGTTGATAATAAAACGGCACTAACCACTTCTCGGTTTGCCGCGTCCCCATAATAATGCTTCAATCTCTGACCATTAATCTTGAATGCTTGGCCTGGATCGTTCTCAAAAATCTCCACCGCTCCATGTGGAAACACAGTTTTGACGATAAAAGGTCCAGACCACCTTGATTTCAACTTCCCAGGAAAAAGTCGGAGATGAGAGTTGAATAAAAGAAATTATTGCCCCGACACAAATGACTTAAGAGATAGCTTCTTGTCGTGCCACCTTTTTACTTTTTCCTTGTATATTTTATTGTTCTCGTATGCTTGAAGTCGAAATTCATCAAGTTCATTTAACTGAAGCATTCGCTTCTTCCCAGCTGCATCTATATCAAGGTTCAACTTCTTCAATGCCCAATAAGCCTTATGCTCTAGCTCCGCAGGTAAATGACATCCCTTACCATATACAAGTTGAAACGGGGACATCCCAAGTGGAGTCTTGTATGCTGTTCTATATGCCCAAATAGCTTCATCGAGCTTTAAAGACCAATCTTTCCTTGACGGACAAACAACTTTCTCTAGAATGCGCTTGATCTCTCTGTTAGACACTTCAGCTTAACCATTAGTTTGCGGTTGATAGGCAGTAGCAATACGATGATTCATATTGTAGCGTTGCATCATAGAAGTGAACTTACAGTTGCAGAAATGCGACCCCTCATCACTTATGATTACTCGTGGTGTTCCAAACCTTATGAATATCTGCTTATGAAGAAAATTCAACACTACCTTTGCATCATTCATCGGAAGAGCCTTGACTTCTACCCATTTCTAGACATAATCCACTGCCAGCAAGATGTAATGATTATTGCAAGACGAGATACATGGTCCCATGAAATCGATTCTCTAAACATCAAAGACCTTGACTTCAAGCATCATATTTAAAGGCATCTTATCCTTTCTTGTAAGATTACCAACTTTTTGGCAACGATCACACCTTAAAACGAACTGATGTGCATCATTAAACAACGTAGGCCAGAAAAAACCTGCTTGCAGAATACGAGCTTCTGTCTTTTCACCACCATAATGTCCACCATAAACTGTGGAATGGCAGTCTCGTAATATCCCCTCCATCTTATAGAATGGGATACATCTCCTGATGATCTGGTCAGCTCCTTGTCTAAACAAATATGGTTCATCCCAAATATACCACTTCACCTCATGCAAAAACTTCTTCTTTTGAGCTATATTCATATTAAGAGGCATTATATTGCTGAAAAGATAGTTTACAATATCTGCGAACCATGGTTCTTCCTCCTGAACTGCGAACAACTGCTTATCCACAAAAGATTCTTTGATCAATGTCTTATCATGTGAAGTAGAATCGGGATTCTCCAATCTAGAGAGATGGTCAACTACTTGATTCTCAGTACCTCTTCGATCCTTGATCTCTAACTCAAATTCCTGTAGCAAGAGCACCCAACGAATAAGTCTAGGATTCGAATCCTTCTTTGTAACCAAATAGCAAATGGCAGCGTGATCAGTGAATACTGTCACCTTTGTCCCAAGCAGATAAGATTGAAATTTTTCGAAACCAAAGATTATAGCCAAGAGCTCCTTCTCAGTAGTGGTGTATTTCATTTAAGCTCCATTAAGCATCTTACTAGCATAATAGACCACATGAAAAAGATTATTCTCGCGCTTCCCAAGAACTGCTCCCACTGCATAATCGCTCGCATCACACATCATCTCAAAAGGTTCTGTCCAATCAGGTGCCGTAATAACTGGTGCAGTTATCAAAATCTTCTTGAGAGTCTCGAATGCCGCCAAACATTCATCATCAAATTTGAAAGGCACATCTTTCTCGAGCAAGTTGCATAACGGCTTAAATATCTTCAAGAAGTCCTTGATGAAACGTTGATAAAAACCCGCATGACCAAGAAAACTACGGATTCCTTTCACAGAAATAGGTGGTGGAAGATTTTCAATGACTCCCACCTTGGATTTATCCACCTCAAGGCCCTTGCTAGAGACTTTATGCCCAAGAATAATGCCTTTACGTACCATAAAGTGACATTTTTCCCAATTAAGCACCAAATTAGTTTCCACACACCTTTTTAGCACCGAACAAAGATTATTCAAGCAGTTATCAAAAGAATGTCCAAAGAAGGAGAAGTCGTCCATGAACACTTCGACATTATTTCCAATCATATCAGAGAATATAACCATCATGCATCTCTGAAAAGAGGCAGGTGCACTACACAAACCAAACGAAACTCTGCGAAAAGCAAACGTGCCAAATGTACAAGTGAAAGTAGTCTTTTCTTGGTCTTCTGGTGCGATACAAATCTGATTGTAACCCGAATAGCCATCCAGAAGACAATAATACTCATGACCAGTCAACCTGTCAAGCATCTGATCAATAAACGGCAGAGAGAAGTGATCCTTTCTCGTGGCTTTGTTCAACTTTCTGTAATCCATACATACCCTCCAACCTGTAACTGTTCGAGTGAGGATGAGCTCATTTTTCTCGTTTGCAACTACAGTTATACCTTCTTTCTTAGGTACACATTGCACGGGGCTCACCCAAGAACTGTCAGATATAGGATATATGATTCCTGCATCTAGCCACTTCAGAATTTCTTTTTTCACCACTTCTTTCATGATAGGATTAAGTCTTCGCTGTTGCTCAACAGTCGGCTTACTACCTTCCTCTAGCAAAATTTTATGCATGCATTACGAAGGGCTGATCTCTTTTATATCTGCTATAGTCCATCCGATGGCTGATTTGAATTCTCTCAAGATCCTCAAGAGCTTATCCTCCTCACTACCTGAAAGATCAGATGCAATAATAACAGGTAAAGTAGATGCATCACCTAAAAAATCATACCTCAAGTGTTCAGGCAATGGTTTAAGCTCCAAAGTAGGTGCTTCCTCAATGGAAGGTTTGAGCTTTCCCTCAGTATTCTTGAGATCAGTATTACCAAGAGATTTAAATGGCATGCCTATCTTTCACTTCCATGGAGAAGCATTTAGATATTGTAGTTGCTCATTGCCATCCTCATCTTCACTGTAAAATTCCCCCATTAAGGCTTTCTCTAAGGCATCAGACATTAGCACATGATCAAGTTCCGAAATTACCGCAGAATCAATCAAATCCACATTTAAGCACTCCTCATCTTCTGTAGGGAATTTCATCGCAATGAATATATTGAAAGTCACATCCTGATCTTGCACTCTCATAGTAAGTTCACCTTTTTGCATATCTATCAAGGTACGTCCTGTAGCCAAGAAAGGTTGTCCCAAGATTATGGGAATCTTCTTATCTTCCTCAAAATCCAGAATGACAAAGTCTGCTGGAAAGATGAGATTATCCACCTTTACTAACACGTCCTCCACGATCCCTCGTGGGTATGTAATAGAACGATCAGCCAATTGTAGAGACATGTAGGTGGGCTTTGGATCAGGCAAATTCAACTTTTTGAAGATAGACAATGGCATCAGATTGATGCTTTCTCCCAAATCGTACACGCACTTGTCGAAAGATAACTTGCCAATGGTACAAGGAATGGTGAACCTACCTGGATCTTTAAGCTTTGGAGGTAATGTTTGTTACAGCACAACACTGCACTCTTCCGTTAGAGCAACGGTATCAAGGTCATCCAGTTTCACCTTCCTTGAAAGAATACTCTTCATGAATTTTGCATAACTAGGCATTTGCTCCAGAGCCTCAGCAAAGGGTATGTTGATGTGAAGTTTCTTGAACACCTCCAGAATCTTACCAAATTGCTTATCCAGCTTTTGTTTTTGCAATCTCTTAGAAAAAAGGTGGTGGAGGATAGAGTTGTTTCTCCCCTGTATTACCCTCAGGTAGAGTGTGTTCAACAATAGTCTTCCTTGGTTCCCCCTCTTTTTCCTTTTGCTTTTCTTCTTCTTCTACAATTTTAACTTCTTCATCTTTTGCTTTTCCAGCTTCAACAACTTTTCCAGACCTTAAGGTAACAACCTTGACTTGCTCCTTAGCTTCCTTCCTGCCTGGCACTTCAGTATCGCTGGAAAGTGTGCCAGGTTGACGATTGAGCAAGGCATTGGCAATTTGACCAATTTGATTCTCCAAGGTCTTGATAGAAACAGCCTGACTTTTGCACAACAGCTTAAGCTCCTCGAAATCAGCACTAGAAGGTGGAGCAACACCTCCTTGTTGAGGATATGATTGCCTTTGAACATATTGCTGAGGTTGCGTGAATCCAGGTGGATTAAACTGTTTACTTACACCTTGCTGATATGGTTGCTGAACAGCATTCTGATTATTGCTCCAGCTGAAATTGGGATGATTTCTGTTATTAGGATGATAAGTAGCTGGCACAGGCTGTTGCGGTCACTGATAATTATTCACATACTGAACAGATTTATTAATGAGAGAACACTGACCCGTAGCATGAGAGCCTGCACAAAGATCACAAACCATAACTATCTGCTTGACTCCATAGTTGGCTAAAGAATCGACCTTCAAAGACAGCGCTTGGAGCTGCGCTGTAATAGCTGTAGCTACATCAACTTCCAGAATACCTGCTACATTCCCAGGAATCATACTTTGAGTTGGGTTTTGATACTCGTTTGCAACCATAGTTTCAATGAGATTATAGGCCTCCGTATAGCTTTTGGCCCACAAGGCGCCTCCAGAAGCTGCATCGAGCATGGGCCGAGATTGGGGTCTCAAACCATTATAGAATCCAGTGATCACCATCCAGTCAGGCATACCATGATGTGGACACTTTTTCAACATCTCCTTATAGCGCTCCCAAGCTTCGCACATAGATTCTGTTGGTTGCTGCGTAAACTGAGTAAGAGCACTCCTCATAGCTGCAGTCTTGGCCATTGGGTAGAACTTCACCAGAAACTTTTGCGCAAGATCTTCCCAAGTAGTGATGGACCCAGCTGGTAAAGAATGTAACTAGTCCTTAGCTTTATCCCTAAGAGAGAATGGGAAAAGCCTCAGCTTAATAGCCTCATCAGTGACACCATTATATTTGAAAGTACTGCAGATCTCGACAAAGACTCAGACTAAATTTATTTAATTAACACTCACTCACCAATGTATGATTACTTCTCAATGTCAAGACAATAACTCTTTTAGGGTTGATTAATTATTTATTAACTATAATTAACTACGAGAATAAAACACTTAATTAACACTTGACTTAACAATATCAAACACACATGAGATCATAACTTCATTACTACTTCCTTCAATAGTTATTGTTATTACCCTTAGCATGTAACGGTGATGACATTAATCGAACAACACGAAACTGATAAAAGCCAACTTTCGTTGTACAAATACCATTCTACCAAACATCCACAATTAAGATAGAAGTTGAATAGGCATCAATTATGTTGAGACCCTATATGTCTACATAATTTGACAACATAATGATTTAAGCACAAGTTATTCATTATGACTATATAGGGCAAGTAAAACGGTTAGGGTTACCCACTAATCATGTATACACATACATGAACCTATGCTAGCATGGCAAGTTCTAAATCTCAAGATCCACTGTCGCTTCACAAGAGATTAACACACTATCTTATATGTTCGCGACGCACATAAGACGAATAAGCACAACCTGTGCTAGATTTCATACAATCATCACACACCAAGGTATTAAACAACTAACTAAAGAATTCCATAGTAAATCCGCTATGACCCCATGATCACGATTAGCCCATGATAGAACTCATCGTCACCATGCGTTCATATAAAAACATGATAATAACACACAATATAAACTAATAAAAATACTTATTAAAAACCAGAGTACGTCACAAGAGTAATAAGGTACAAAGTAAAGAAAACTAGCATCCACTGTTACAACGAATAAAAGAACCACAAGAAATGTATGCTTCCTCTTCTTCGTTGTGATGTGCTAATATGGTCTTCTTCCTTCTCTCCTTGCTCCTTGCTTAATACCACCACACTGTGAAACATCTCTGAAAACTACTTATATAGAAGCCCACAAGAACCAGCCATCTCAAAAGTCCATCAGAATAAGGATTGCAAAAATACATATTTAATTTTACGTCCCCGGGCGGCCGCCCCAGGAGGCGACCGCCCCAGCTTCCTGGGCGGGCGCCCAAGCACCTTTTGGAAAAATCCTGCATTCTGCTCCTGATTATGCTGAATTATGCTCCTAACTTCCCACAACCAATGCCAAGCACTTCCCTAGTCTTATTTTGATGAATTCTTTCTACATACGCAAGTTATACCCTGAAATACAAAAACACTAGAAAAACGCATCAAATACACAAAATACTTGATTTCAAGACATCAATTCAAGTCATTATAAGACGTTCTAAGTGGTATAAAATACCACTTATCACTATGCAAACGCCAAGGTAGAGAATAATAGTTTCACGATGGTGAGGGGGAAGACTGTTGAGTACAGTACAGAGGCTATCAGGATTGTGATTGAGCAGCCTGCAAGGAAGGTGGGTCAGGACAGTTGAAATGATAAGACTCCGGAGGACTTTGACTTGGATCTCATCATTGCTACTCTCTGTGTGCCTGAGACTCATTGAAAGTTCAAGAGATGCACTACTAATTACTCCACGTTCCCTGCATCATGCATGAACCGATTTGCACGGGCTTGAAACTCGTTTATATGTGCTAACATCATGCCATCTTCGCATGTGCATAAGATTACTGTGGAGCGTGCTCGTTTGCTGTGGGGTATTATGCAGGGTGATTACATTTATTTGGGGATGGTGATATATCAGGGGATTCTGAGATTCTTGAGGGGAGGTACTACAGGTGCTATTCCTTATGCGTCTGTTGTAACGAAGTTGTGCGTGACAGTTGGTGTTCATTGGCCAGCACATGAACAACTTTAGCTTCCCAGTGCTCCTATTGATAGTTCAACGCTGCAGAGCATGCAGGAGTGGTATGGAGGGAAGCCTGATCCTAAGGGGCTTGGTTATTCATATGAGCATTTTCCAGGTGGTGTGCCCATGGAGGCTGCTACTAGAGGAGGTTCTCAGCATGCCCATCGAGCAGCTTGGAGATCTCAGTATGGAGAGGAGGCTGGTTCGTCACAGCAGCAACAGGAGGCAGCAAGAGCAGAGTTGGGAGCTGGTTTGAGTTTGACACAGTATAAGCGTCTCGCGAGGAAAATGGATGCGATGCATGACATCCATAGTCGGTTTGCACGCGATCTCATCCAGGCACTTGGGACAGCTTTTAGAGCCACTGGGGTTGACATCCAGTGGCCAGTATATGGTGAGGATTTCGTGTATCCGCCTCCAGACATGCCTGACACTCCACCCGTTGAGGGTGATGATTCTAATTCGCAATAGGTATTCCTGATTCCTTACTATTACCTTCATTGAGGACACTGAATATTTTAAGTTTGGGGGTAGTAGTTGAAGGAATATAGTTTGTGTGAGTCTCATATAGTTTGGATATTCATGATAGTTTTGTTTCATATAGTTGCATATTTTGCCATGTAGTTTTTTTTTATTATTTTTGGTAGTTTTATGATATTGTGTTCATGCAGTTTTCATGCATTTGCATTATAGCATGATCCCTTAGATAATCTACCGATTGATTTATGATATTGATGCTAGTGTAGTGATGTCGTATTAGGTGATGTTGAGTCTCATTGGATTGATTTGCATGCTAGAGACACTTGTATTTCACTAAGTCTTATAGGTTGCTAGAGTGCTAGATCATAGTCATGATTTGTTTAATTGTCGAGGTCTATTCGCTTGTTTATATTTAGAATTTAGGTTATTCTCTTAATAATAGAAGACATGTATATTTAAAAATTGGAGAAAATTGGATTTCATTGCTAGTTGTGTGGCTAGGTGTCAAATGGCTAGTAGCCGGCTCATATGTTTATGAGTAGTCTAGGGTTGAATGAGATGGAGCAAAACGCACTCATTCATAAATTGTTAAAGAAAGAGAAAAAAATAGAAAAAAAGGAAAAGAAAAGAAAAAGAAGAGAATAAATGTTATGTATAATTGATAACTAGTGGGCTCTTTAGTACTCGAGTTATTAAGTTCTTAGGGGACTTTGTGCCTAGTGACCTAAGGCTTTTATAGTCTGGGATCCACTAACCTAACGCTCGCTACATGGGTACTATTGTATAAGTCTTTTGTGGACCTCACTCATTGCACGATCAAATAAGCATAGTTGTGTTGTTTTATTAAGAATAAAAGCTTGAATCCATAAAAACTCCGATATAAGAATTGAAGTGTTATAAGTTATTTTGAGTTTAGATTTTATTCTATTTATAAACTTGCGATTGTTTTGATAAGTAGTGAGTCATGATTATCGATCTAGTAGTAATAGTATATCTGTAAGCATCTACACACACGCACGTCTCTAGTTTGTAAGTTGGTTTATCAGATTTGGCTGATCTTTATGTGAATAATTGCATTTGCTGAGGTGTTGCTTATTAGTTGGTTTAGTTTTTCTATGGGGATCTTTGCATTCATATTAGTTGTATTCATGCATTTTGTATTTCTTGTTTTTTGAATCTGTCTATGCTTGAGGACAAGCATCGATTCAAGTTTGGAGGTATGTTGAGCGGAATTTATGACACTTTATTATGCTCTAATAAGCTTTGAATTGATGCATTTGTACTCAAGTTGTTAAGTGTTTTAACGTGTTTTTTAGTGTTTTTACATTTCAGGCATTAATCTGTGAACCAGGTAAATTAGCATTGTTTTGGTGCTAATATGATGTCTAGGTGGTGTTGGAATAAAAGCTCGTTGAAGCCGGCTCAAAGATGCAAGATAAAGAAAAAAGAAAAGAAGTTATTTCTGGCAGAAGCCCAGCGCGCCCGCGCTAAACTAGCACGCGACTGCGCCGAAGTACAGGAAGCCAGTGCGCCCGTATTGATGAACCGCGCGGCCGCGCCGTGTCGGGATAATAAAATCCTGATTCTATTACAATTCTATTTCTTGACTCCTGGGTTGATTGGGCTGCTATATATTGATAAATAAAGATCATTTTTTGGAGGAGAGACTTACCAGAGCACGAGGAGAAGACGACAAGAGACCTATGGCACAATTCAACAAAGGCGAAGATGATCTAGTTTATTCCTGTGAATCTTTATTTTGCGTTGTAATTTTGGATGCTCGTTTCTTCTTTTGTTGAACCTATACTCTTGTGTTATACTCTGTTATTTATTCATTATAAAGACTACGTTTGTTATATCATGTTTTCATCGGAACCCACGCTGATGATGAGTCCGATTATGGGCTAATCGTTATCGTGAGGTTCTAGCGGATTTATTTATGGATTTATTTAGTTAAATTGTTTGATGCCTTAGTATGTGGTGATTGTATGATATCCTAGTATTGGTTGTGCGTATTCTTCTTATGAGTATTGCGAACATATAAAATAGTGTATTAATTCTTAATGAAGCGAAAGTGAATTTAAGGAATTAGAACTTGTAGTATAGGTTCATGTATTGTATGCATGATTCGTAGGTAATTTTAACCATCTTACTTGCCCTATGTAATCAAGATAGATAACTTGTGCTTAAATCGCTATGTTGTCAAATTCTATAGACATATAGGGTCTCATTATAATTGGTGTCTATTCAGCTTCTATCTCTTTTGTGGATGTCTGGAGTATGGTACTCGTGCAATGAAAGTTGGCGTTTATCAGTTTCCTGTTGTCTGATTAGTGTCATCACCATTACATGCTAAGGTTAAGATCAATAAGGCTATTGAATGAAGTAATTAATGAAGTTAGAATCCCATGTTTGTCATATTTATTAATTCAATCAATTTTATTCTCGTAGTCATAATTATTAATTTAATTCTTAGTTATAAACAACCTCAATTAGTTATCGTCTTAGTATTGAATAATAACCATACATTGTTGCTTAAGTGCGTGAATTAATTAGTTAACCAATACAGTCTCTTTGGGAACGAACTAGAAAATGATTCTATACTACTTGCGAACTCGTATACTTGCGTGTATTATTAGCGTGTGTTTAGCGACTAACACTATTGCATGCATAAAATTCTACTAGAGGAAGGTAGCAAGCCTACGGTCGAGCAACAAAGAAGACTTAATCCGATCATGAAGAAAGTAGTGAAGAAAGAAATTCTTAAGTGGCTAGATGCAGTGATCATCTATCCTATTTCTGACAGTTCATGGGTAAGCCCGGTTCAATGTGTGCCAAAGAAAAGTGAAATTACTGTGGTAGAAAATGAGAAGAATGAGCTTATTCCTACAAGAACAGTCACGGGGTGGAGACTTTGCATGGACTACAGGAAGCTGAACAGGGCCACTAGGAAGGATCACTTCCCTTTACCCTTTATTGACCAGATGCTTGACAGATTGGCTGGTCATGAGTACTACTGTCTTCTTGATGGATATCCGGGTTACAATCAGATTTGTATCGCTCCAGAAGATCAGGAGAAGACTACCTTCACTTGTCCATTTGGTACTTTCTCCTTCAGACGAGTTTCTTTTGGTCGGTGTGGTGCACCAGCCATATTTCAGAGATGTATGATGGCCATTTTTTCTGATATGAATGCTTTCAAAATCTTGGATACGTTCTCAAGAGGTGTGTTAAGACCAATCTGGTTCTCAATTGGGAGAAATATCACTTTATGGTGCGATATGGCATTATTCTTGGGCACAAGCTTTCTAGTAAGGGTCTTGAGGTGGCCAAAGCCAAGGTGGGGATCATTGAAAATCTTCCTCCACCTATTTTTATTAAGGGAATTTGCAATTTTCTTGGTCATGCGGGTTTCTATAGGCGTTTCATCAAAGACTTCTCTAAGATTTCGAAGCCATTATGCAGTTTGCTAGAGAAAGATGTCCCTTTCAAGTTTAATGACGAGTTCCTTATAGCTTTTGAAACATTGAAGAAGAGTTGAATCACGACACCTGTCATAACTGCACCTAATTGGAATGAATCTTTTGAGATGATGTGCGATGCAAGTGATTATGTAGTTGGAGTAGTTCTTGGGCAGAGGAAGAATAACATGTTTCATGTGGTCTACTATGCTAGCAAGACCCTAAATGGTGCTCAACTGAATTTTACTACTACGGAGAAAGAACTTTTGGCTATTATCAATAGTTTTGAGAAATTTCGATCTTATCTACTTGGGACTAAGGTGACAGTTTTCACTGATCACGCTGCAATTTGTTATCTCGTCTCAAAGAAGGACTCGAAGCCTAGACTGATTAGATGGGTACTTTTGCTTCAAGAATTTGAACTAGAGATCAAGGACAGAAAGGGGACTGAAAATCTAGTCGCTGATCATCTCTCGCGTTTAGAAAATCCTAATGCTAGTTCATTGGATAAGACATTGATAAATGACTTTTTTCCCAACGAGCAGCTGTTTAGAGTGCAAGAAGAAGAATCGTGGTTTGCAGACATTGTGAACTACCTTGTGAGTAATATCATGCCTCCCGACTTATCTTACGCTCAAAGGAAGAAGTTTCTACACGAAGTAAAGTGGTATATGTGGGATGAGCCGTTTCTTTTTTGACAAGGAGTTGACCAAATCATCAGGAGATGTATTCCTTACAGTGAAACGGGGGGGGATCTTGCGAGATTGCCACTCAACGGTTTATGAAGGACATTATGGTGGAGAAAAGACAGCAGCTCGTATTCTTCAAGCAGGTTTCTTTTGGCCGGCCTTGTTTAAAGATGCTCATCAGTTCGTTTTGAAATGTGATCAATGTCAACATATGGGTAATATGTCTAAGAAGGATGATATGCCTCTTAATGTGCTTCTCGAGGTTGAGGTCTTCGATGTTTGGGGAATTGACTTTATGGAGCCATTTATCTCATCATGTAACAATCAATATATCTTGTTGGCAGTTGATTATGTGTCGAAATGGGTTGAAGTCAAGGCGTTGCTAACGAACGATGCGAAAGTGGTGCTTAATTTTCTTCATTAACAAGATTTGGAACTCCAAGAGTCATAATCAGTGATGAGGGGTTGCATTTTTGCAACCGCAAGTTCACTGCTATGATGCAAAGGTATAATGTGAATCATCGCATTGCTACGGCTCTTCATCCTTAGACGAATGGTCAAGCCGAGGTATCTAATAGGGAGATCAAGCATATTTTAGAGAAAATTATGTGTCCATCGAGGAAGGATTGGTCTTTGAAGCTTGATGAAGATATTTGGGCTTATCGAACAGCGTACAAGACTCCGCTAGGGATGTCACCGTATCAGTTGGTCTATGGTAAGGGGTGTCATTTATCGGTGGAACTAGAGCATAAAGCATATTGGGCTTTGAAGAAATTAAATCTGGATTTGGATGCGGCTGGAAAGAAGAAGATGCTTCAATTGAATGAGCTCGACGAATTTCGACTTCAAGCTTATGAGAACAACAAAATGTACAAAAAGAAAGTCAAGAGGTGGCACGATCGGGGTCTAGTGCTCAAATCATTTGTGCCGGGGCAGCAAGTTCTTTTGTTCAACTCTCGTCTCCGTCTTTTTCCTGGAAAGTTGAAGTCAAGATGGTCAGGGCCGTTTATTGTCAAAACTGTGTCTCCATATGGAGCGGTGGAAATTTTTGAGAATGATCCGGGCCAAGCATTTAAGGTGAATGGTTAAAGGTTGAAGCATTACTATGGTCACACGGCAAACCGCAAGGTGGATAGTGCTATTCTATTGTCTGTATAAGCTCCAGGTTCTACGTCGTGCTAGCGATGTAAATGAAGCGCTTCTTGGGAGGCAACCCAATTTTGTTGTACATTAGTAGGTAGAGGAAGCAAGAAGAAAGGAGAAAAACACAAAAAAATCAGAAAAATAAAAAAAAATCAGGACTGACTACAGAAGCCTGGCGCGCCTGTGCTATCCTAGTGCGCGGCCGCGCTGAAAACACAGAAACATGGCGCGCCCGTGCTGTTCCAGTGCGCGGCCGCACCGGTATGGTAGAAGTAGCGCGCGCCTGCGCTGTCCTAGCGCGCGCCCGCCCCGTGGTCCCGACTCAGACAAAAAATAAGGCAGTTTTAAGGGGGGAAATCGAGAATTTTGCTACAAAATCAATTCCTAACCAAATTTTACTCCCCCACATCCCAAATTACCCTCTCCAAATCAAACCCATTACTCCTATTATTCCCATAATCAAATCCCACTTCTATTCCATATATAATTCTCTTTTCACCACCTATATATACATACACCTTATACACAAACTTCTTCACCACTTCATAAATTCTCAAACATAAATTCTCTCTCAAATACAACTCTTATTCTCTCTACTCAATTCCAATGGCACCCAAGAGACAAAGAACACAAGTAAGCAGTAGCACCACCGATTCTTCAAGTGTGGGTAGTGTAAGGCTAAGGTTCTCTACTCCCGAGGCTGAAGCGGAGTATACGAGGCTTCTCTCAAAGCCAATCATCAAGAAGCGAGGAGGATGGATGTGATGCATGCCATCCACAATAGGTTTGTACGTGATCTCACCCAGGCATTGGGGACAGCTTTTAGAGCCACCGGTGTTGACATCCAGTGAACAGTTTTTGGTGAGGATTCCGTGTATCCACCGCCGGACACACCTGACACTCCACCCGTTGAGGGTGAGGAGCCTGATTCTGATTAGGTATGCCTGAATTCCTTACTATTACCTTCATTGAGGATAGTGAATATTTTAAGTTTAGGGGTAGTAGTTGAAGGAATACGTTTTGTGTGAGTCGCATGTAGTTGCATATTCATGATAGTTTAGTTCATATAGTTGCATATTTTGCCATGAAGTTTTTTTTTATTTTATTTTTGGTAGTTTTTTATGTTAGTTTGTTTATATAGTTCATGCATGTGCATTATAACATGATCCCCTAGATGATTTTTCCAGTTGACTTGTGATATTGATGTTAGTGTAGTGATGTCGTATTTAGTGATGTTAAGTCTTATCGAATTAGTTTGCATGCTAGAGACAATTGTATTTCACTAAGTCTTATAGGTTGCTAGAGTGCTAGATCATGATCATGGTTTGCTTGTTTGATGAGGTTTAATTGCTTGTTTATATTTAAAATTTAAGATATTCTCTTAATAATAAAATAACATGGATTTTTAGAACTTGGAGAAAATTGGATTTCATTGCTAGTTGTTGTGGCTAGGTGTCAAATGGCTAGTAGCCGGCTCATATTTATATGAGTAGTCTAGGGTTGAGCGAGATGGAGCGAAACACACTCGTTCAGAAATTAAAAAAGAAAAAATTGAAAAAAAAAGAAAAAAAAAAGAATAAGTGTTATGTATAATTGATCACGAGTGGGCTCTTTAGTACTTGAGTTATTAAGTTCTTTGGGGACTTTATGCCTAGTGACCTAAGGCTTTTATAGTCTGGGATCCGCTAACCTAATGCTCGCTACATGGGTACTATTGTATAAGTCTTTTGTGGACCTCACTCATTGCACGATCAAATAAACATATTTGTTTTGCTTTGTTTGAATAAAAGCATGATTCCATATAAAACTCCAATATAATAATTGATGTGTTATAAGTTATTTTCAGTTTAGTTTTTTATTTTATTTAAAACATTATGATTGCCTTGTTGAGCAGTGACTCATGATTATTGATCTAGTTGCGATAGTATATCTGTAAGCAGTTGCACACACGCACATCTCTAGTTTGTAAGTTGATTTGTATGATTTGATTGATCTTTATGCGAGTAACTGCATTTGTTGAGATGTTGCTCATTGATTGGTTTAGTTATTCTATTGGGATCATTGCATTCATATTAGTTGCATTCATGCATTTTTTTTTCTTGTTCTTTCAGTCTGTTTATGCTTGAGGACAAGCATCGATTCAAGTTTGGTGGTATGTTGAGTGGCATTTATGACACTTTATAATGCTCTAATAAGCTTTAAATTGATGCTTTTGTACTCAAGTTGTTAAGTATTTTGACGTGTTTTCTAGTGTTTTTGCAATTCAGGCATTATCTAGGTAATCAGGTGAATTAGCATTATTTTGGTGCTAATTTCGTGTCAAGGTGGTGTTGGAATAAAAGCTCGTGGAAATCCGGCTCGAAGCAGCGAGAAAAAAGAAGAAAATTTGTAGTTTTTCCAGAAGTACGACGCGCCCGCGCTGGTCAAGCGCGCGGTCGCGCCAGGATGTCAGAAAGGCGGTGAGCTCGCGCGTGCCGGTGCGAAATCAGAGAATCCTGATTCAATTATAATTACAATTGGAGGACTTCTGGATTACATGGGGCTGCTATGTAAACAACTTGAGGTCGTTTTTCATATGTAACCAAGTCTGAGACATATTAGAGCACAAGGAGAAGACGACAAGAGACCTATGTAATATATAAGTGATGATGTCAAAGATTACTGAAGATAACAATATCATTAGTGGCCCTGGTCAAAGTGTGAAGCATAGCCAAATGGACATCTGATCTAGGGAGAATAATGAACTTTTACTTTTCATAATCTGTTAAGCTTGGGGTTAGTCTTGTTAACAGGCATGAATGTGTGTTAAGCAATCTTCTCACCAATTGGGAGAGATTGTTGTGCAAGACATGCCTGTATCTAAACAAGACTAAGTCATTTTGTCAACCCTAAGTAAGTTGTATTGTTATCATAATTTGTATTTTGTACTTGTAACATTTATAGTCTGTAAAAATTTTAAAAGAGCATAATGGAGCCTTTTTCTATAAACAGTATCAAGCCTAAGAATTCTATATGGAAGAAGATCAAGAAGATCATGCCTCAGAAAAATTATAAAGAAGCTTTGAGTTAAATAAAGCTGTTTTAGGAAATATACTCTAAGTCAAGATCTCTACAAGTCACATATTTAGTGTTATAGAGAAGTCATTCAAGAACTCCAAATGACTTATCGAGAAGTCAGGAAAGCTACAAGAGAACTCAGAGAGATATCGACAAGTCAAGAAGACAAGAAGGTTGGAGATATCCACAAGTCATTTCTTCACAAGAGAACTCAGAGTTATCGACAAGTCTACATTCATTAGAGAACTCTGAGTTATCGATAAGTCTAAGTCTACTAGAGAACTCAGAGATACCGATAATCAAAATTCACTAGAGATCTCTAAGTTATCGATAAGACAAAGTGAAGTCATGATGGTGAGAGATCTCGACAAGCTAAAGTTTCATTTGAGAACTCGGAGACCTAATTCACTAGAGCATTAGAGATCTCGATAAGTCATTATACCTATCGAGATGTCAAGATCTCTATATGCCTAAACTAGACATCTAGAGTAAAATTCTCAAAGTACAGAATCACAAACCAGTTCAATATTCAAGATAAACAATCAACAAACAATCCAACCAGCTGGATTGACAAGTCTACAAAAAGTAGCTTGAAGAATGTGCAAGATCAATGGTAAAGATTAACTGACAAAGGAAGATCAAAGTGAATACCGGATGTTAAAGATATGCTAAGCCAGAAATGGAAGATCTACTTTTCTATAAATAGAAATGACAACTGATAGTTTAGAAAAGCTAATAGCATGTCTTATTAAACACTGTGTAAATCAAGAGTTAACTAAGTTATAAAGTTAACACTGGTCCTTTAGTTAGTTGTAACAATTTAGATCAAATTTCTTGTAACACTCTCAAGCAGAAGCTAAGCTCTTTATCAACAAAGAGCCTAGAAATTTTGTAGCAAAACAGTCTTAAT
Source organism: Apium graveolens (assembly GCF_009905375.1). Classification (NCBI taxonomy): domain Eukaryota; kingdom Viridiplantae; phylum Streptophyta; class Magnoliopsida; order Apiales; family Apiaceae; genus Apium; species Apium graveolens. The sequence continues at coordinate 85,981,759 of NC_133647.1, forward strand.
TTTAATATAAAATTAAGTGAGTTTTGAAGATCTGTGTTCTTTATTTTCTGCAAGCTTAAATTATACATGAACACATTTCACTACAAGATTTAATTTACTTTGTTCAACCATAAACATTCAAGAAAAGCACAAAAATAGTTAAACACATTCACCCCCCTGGGTGTTATTCATTTCCTAACAAGTGGTATCAGAGCAAAATCTGAAAGTAAACAGATTCAAGATCTTGGAAGAATGAATACACAGAAAATCAGTAGCATCAAAATTCCTACCTTTGACAAAGCTAACTACACTCTTTGGAAAAAGAAAATGATGCTGTTTATCAGGATGGCCAATCCACTCTACATTCAAATCCTCAAGAATGGACCTTTCATTCCTATGATTAGAATTGAGGAATCTACAGATGGAGACATGGTTATCCCAGAGCAAAGAACAAAAGATTCACAAGAGCAAGTCATTCTGGAATTGGAAAAAGATGAGTTATATACTCTTGAAGAACTAGATGAGCTAGATCAGTCAATGGCCTATTTGGCTAGAAAATTCTCTAACATTAGAGTAAAGAATCCAAGATACTTCAAGAGTATGGGGCAGTCTTTCAACAAAGACAACAGCTAGAAGGAAAAAGGGATGTACAATTCTGATAGCAAGAATGGCTACAAAACTGGATCTGTTGACAGATCTAAGATAAGGTGCTTCAATTTTGATGAACTTGGCCACTTTGCTACAAAATGTAGGAAACCCAATAAGGAAAAGAAAGATAAATCTTATCTTGAACTTGAAGCAAAGTATGAAGCTCTTCTGAAGAAAAAGCAAAGCAAAGCTTATATCGCAGAAGGTAAAAGTTGGGATGACTCTGAAAATGATGAAGATGAAGAACTTGGTAACTATGCACTCATGGCCTTGGAGCAAGGAGAATCATCCTCATCTAAATCACAGGTACCAACTCTTACCACCACTGATTTAAATGTGAATCAATATAAGGAACTATTGAAAAGATGAGCACATAAATGTTTCACATTCATACAAGCATAGTGGCTGCAAATGAAGAAGTGAGAAGACTGACAAAAATGAATGAGAAGCTTGAGAATGAAAAACAAGGAACTAAATTATTGGTAGTGGAGCTTGAAGCCCTGAAACAAGAAAATGGTTATCTGAAGAACAAGCTCAAGTGTGCAAATGAGATTGAGGCTGTGCTAAGAGAAAAACTGGAGAAAAATGAAGTAAAGTTGAAGTCTTTTAAGAATGTATCTGAATTGGTTGGTCAGTACCATGAGAAAAACAAACCATGTGCAAACATTACTATTGGTCTTGATTATGATGCCTTAAATAACAAAAAGAAAAACATAAGGGACAAAGGAAAAGCATCAGAGAATGAAAATGTTCCAGTAATGCTGAAAAGGTTGGGTCACCTGTGTTCAAGGCTTGTGAAGTAGACTTTAGTGAAGAAGAATTGATTACCAAACAAGAAATTGCAGATGAGGATAATAAAAAGAAAAATGCAAACTCAACTCAATCTTCTAATTTTGAAGAAAATCTCATGGACAATCAAAGCACCAAGAATCTTGTCAAAGAAATAAAGATTGAAGATGCAAGAAAGAAGAAGAAAAATAGATATGGGAAAACAGGGATAAAGAAAAGTAATAATTTTGCTTATGTTGCAAATGCTCCTAGAAAAAAGTGTGAAAAATGTGGCTCTGCAAATCATCTAACTCATCTTTGTAAAAAGGTTGTTAGCAAGCCAACTGAAGGAACATGCAAATATAATAAAGCAGATTCAAATGATCCCTACTCATTATGTGACAAGTTTGATTGCATTCCTTGAAACTTGAAAGTGATTAAGAGTTGCCAAAAACTGAGAGTAGACCTTAAAGAAACAAAAATTGGGTCTACATCAGATAGGGAAAATGTACAACAATCTTTGAAATCTATTTTATATGAAACAACTCACTCTACTTCTACTAGATCAGTTAACAAGAAGAAAGTACCCAACACTGCTTGGGTCACTAAACACACCTGAATCTCATTGTGTACAGGGCAAAGTGAAGAAAGTCATATGGATCATTGACAGTGGATGTTCCAGACATATGACAGGTGATAAGGCCCTGTTATCATAGTTTGAGGAGAAAGCTGGCCCATTGGTGACCTTTGGAGACAACAATAAAGGATTCACAATGGGATATGGCAAGATTATTTCTGAAAATATTGTCATTAATGATGTAGCACTAGTAGCTGGTCTTGAAATGAATCTTCTTAGTGTTAGCCAATTTGCAGACAAAGGCTTTGAAGTTTTATTCAACAAAGAAGAATGCACTTTTATCAGCAAGAAAACTGGTGAAGTTGCTCTGAAAGGAGCGTGTAAAGGAAGCTTGTTTGTTGCAGACTTGGACTCAACAAATAAGGATGGTATTTGCTGCTTCTACACCAAGGCATCAGAAGAACAAAGCACGTTAGGGCATAAGAAGCTGTCTCACTTGAATTTTAAGGCAATTAATATCTTAGTCAAAAAGGAGTTAGTAAGAGACATGCCCAAACTGGAATTTGCTCAAGTTGAAGTTTGTGAAGCTTGTCTGAAAGGAAAAATGAAAAGATCTAGTCATAAGTCAAAAATTTTGAATTCTATAAGTGCATCGTTGCAACTTATTCACATGGACTTATTTGGGCCAGTGAATGTCTTATCAATTTCAAGGAACAAATATGCACTTGTGATGGTGGATAATTTCTCAAGATACACTTGGGTAGAGTTCATGTACTCTAAAGATGAAAATCCACACATCATAATTGAGCACATCAGGAAGATAGAAAAACATGCTAAAGATTATAATTGTGTGAAAAGATTGAGAAGTGACAAAGGAACAGAATTCAGAAATGCTACATTGAGTGATTTCTGCAAAGGCAAATGCATTTTTCAAGAATTCTCAGCTGCCTGAACACCTCAACAAAATGAAGTAGTTGAGAGAAAGAACAGAACATTGGTTGAAGCTACCAGGAAAATGCTGCAAGAGGCCAAATTGCCAACAAGTTTCTGGGAAGAGGCTGTTAACACTGCATGTTATACTCAGAATAGATATCTCATTAACAAGGCACATGGCAAGTCACCTTACTCAATCATGTCTAAAAGAAAGCCTACTGTAAAGCATCTTCATCTGTTTGGAAGCAAGTGTTACATTTTGAAAGACAACTCTGAATATGTGGGAAAACTTGACTCAAAGGTTTTTGAAGCAATTTTTCTAGGATATTCAATGGAAAGAACAGCCTACAAGGTTTATGTGATTGATCAAAAGAAGATTATGGAGAGCACAGATGTGACATTTGATGATGACAAGTGTTCAGGCTTGAAATGCCTTGATGATAATGAAGCTGAAGCCCTGGCATTTGAAAACCTCAACATTGATAGTGATTCTGATGGGAAAGATGAAGTTGATGCACAACAGATATTAAATGAAGAGACTACTCAACAGGAAAATCATGAAAATGAAAACTCATCTCAAACACCTGAATTTGAGAGCACAAACTCAGGGGAAGAAAGAGAAGAAGTATCCAGCAGTCATACCAACAATGAAGAAAATAATGAAGGCACAAGTCAACAAACTCATACAAGGAAGTGGGATAGAAGTCACACTAGAGAAGCAATTATTGGTGATCCTACTGCTGGTGTGAGGACTAGAAGTGCAACTACTAATGAGTGCCTACATGCATGTTTTCTGTCTCAAGTGGAACCTAAGAAAATTGATGAAGCTCTACTGGATCCCAACTAGAAATCTGCTATGCAGGAAGAGCTGAATCAGTTTGAAAGAAGCAAAGTTTGGAAGTTAGTTCCTGCACCAAAGAATAGAAGCATTATTGGAATAAAATGGGTGTTAAGGAACAAGATGGATGAAAATGGTGTAGTTACCAGGAACAAAGCAAGGTTGGTTGCAAAAGGCTACTCACAAGAAGAAGGAATTGATTATGATGAAACTTTTGCTCTAGTTGAAAGACTTGAAGCAAAAAGAATTTTCCTAGAATTTGTTGCACATTCGAATTTTAAAGTGTATCAAATGGATGTCAAGAGTGCCTTTCTGAATGGTGAGCTAGAAGAAGAAGTTAATATGCAACAGCCACCTGGTTTGAAGATCCAGAATTTCTGAATTTTGTGTACAAGTTACTCAAGGCTCTATATGGACTAAAACAGGCACCTAGAACTTGGTATGACACACTGTCAGATTTCCTACTGAAGCATAGTTTTACTAGAGGTACCATAGACAAGACTCTCTTCTTCAAGAAACATGGTGATGATATGATCCTAGTTCAGATTTATGTCGATGATATCATCTTTGGCTCTACTAATGAAAAGCTTTGCCAAAGATTCTTCAAGCTTATGCAAAGTGAATATGAAATGAGTATGATGGGGGAACTAAGTTACTTTCTTGGACTTCAAGTCAGTCAAAAAACTGATGGTATCTTCATCAGCCAAGCTAAGTATGTGAAGGATCTATTGAAGAAGTTTGGTATGGTTGATTGTTCACCTGCATCTACACCTATATCTACTGCAACAAAGTTAGATGAAGATAAAAAGGGCAAAAGTGTAGATATCTCAAGTTATAGAGGGATGATTGGATCACTGCTTTACTTAACAACAAGTAGACCAAACATCATGTTTGCAACATGTCTATGTGCAAGATTTCAAGCCAATCCAAAAGAATCACATTTGATGGCTGTAAAGAGGATTTTCAGATACTTGAAGGGGACTCCAAACTTGGGATTATTGTATCCTAAGGGAACTGGTTTTGAAGTTATTGGTTACACAGATGCAGATTTTGCTGGATGCAGGGTTGACAAAAAGAGTACCAGTGGAAGCTGTAAATTTCTTGGACAAAGACTTGTATCCTGGTATAGCAAAAAATAACAATCTGTATCAACTCCTATAGCTGAAGCTGAATACATAGCTACAGGAAGTTATTGTACTCAAGTGCTTTGGATTAGAAATCAACTAATGGATTATGGCCTATTGTTACACAAAATTCCTATTATGTGTGACAATACTAATCCTATATCTATAGTACCTAATCCAGTTAATCATTCTAGGACAAAGCACATTGATGTAAGGTACTATTTTATTAGAGAACATGCTACAAATGGTACCATTGAGCTCATTTTTGTTCCAACAGAAAAATAATTAGCTGACATTTTTACTAAACCTTTGGATGAAGCAACTTTCACTAGACTTGTAGGTGAAATTGGAATGCTTAATCCTTCATCCTAAGTCAAGAACTCAGCTAATGTTTTGTAGCAGATTAATCTCCAGTAAAATCAAAATTAATTTGATTTCATTGGAAATTAACTGAAATGTAAATTATAAATATTTCAGAAGTCTCTGAAAATTTGTTTTTCAAATTCAAATTGGAATTTTTCAAATTCTATGTAAACTGCTCAGTTGTTAATTTACATCCTTAATATGTAAAATTAACACCAGGTAGGATTACAAAAACCAAAAGTATAGAGAGAACTGAGTTCTCGATAAGTCAAAATTGACTTCTCGACAAGTCATTTTAGGACTTCTCGAGTGAGTCCTCGATAAGTCAATTTACTGACTTCTCGAGTGACTTCTCGATAGGCTTAACAATGACCCATCGATAACTCCTTGAAGAGTTCCCTAGTACTGATAGTTCACAGAGTTCTCTACAAGTACAATTGTTGACTTATCAATAACTCAGAATTGAGATAATTTAAATCAATAAATTAATTTGGTAAAATACTCTTGGAAAATTTATTCTAACTTTTATTTTTGAATTTATTCAAATAAAAGTTGGAATTAATTCAGTCCACTTTTTGGACAAACTGGGTATCTATTTGACATCTCGATAAGTCAATTTTGAGTTCTCTAAAAGAGTAATTTAAAATGACTTCTCGATATGTACTTCATTTCTTAAAATGACTTCTCGATAGAGAAACTCCAAACGTCTATTTTTGAGTTCTCGACAAGTCATTTACCTTTTCTATAAATACACAGACTTCTCGATACATATTTTAACTTGGAATTTTCCAAAATTCTAAGTAAACTGTATATTTATTAATTCATATCCTAAATATATGAAGTTAATAAATAACAGATCAAAAGAAGCAAAAAGTTTGAAAAACTGGAATAATTTCAACCATAAATTATGTTCAGCAAAATACTTTTGACATACTTTGTCTATAATTACTCAGAAATTGACACATTTACGTGCTTATGTGCATATTTTGATCAAATGTGGAATATGTTAGTCTAATGTAAGTAGACTAGTATATTATATGTGATGTTTTGAGAACATTGATAATAGTTGAATTTATTTGACTGTGTGCTAATTATGTTTTCTTTTTGAATTTATTCAAAATAAATCTTTCTCAGTACGGAGTATTTGATTTAATTAATGAGCTAGTGAAATATCTTTTGCTACTAGGAAGTGTTCTTGAGTACTTGAATGGGGAATAGTTAAACCCTTTGTGTAAGTGTTCTCGAGTACTTGCATGGGGAATAGTTAATCTAGAAAGTTAAGTCACTTTTTAACTGCCTAGATTCGTAGTGTGTGTGTGGTTAAAACACTTATTCACCGGGCAACTCAAGTGTCTCTTTGCCTTCTTTTCTCCCTCTATAAATTCAAATCCTTCTCTCTTCATTATTCATCACTATTTCTTTTTCTTAACAAACATCCTAACTCCAAACCTTCATCTTGTTCAAATCCCTCAAATGGCTGATCCTGTTTTCTACAAGCTTAACAATGGCGTTTATCTACCAGCCCTTCATTTGGCTGATAACCAGGTCTACTATGACCCCTTTGGGCTTTGAGTCCGCATCAAAGGGATCATTTGCAGCCCTTTTGCTGTTCCCCTTGAAGTTTTTGACGAACTCTGTTGGGATGATCAGATAAACTTTCTATTTTTTGGGGGAGAAGTCTCTATGGAGCAAGAGAGACGTGCTTTGGTGGCTGAGCAGGAACGCATTGTTGCTCTGGAGCTGCAAGAGAAAATCATTTCTCTTGCACACTCCATGTCGAGAGCGTATCAACGCAGGGCAAGGAGGATTGAAGCAGAGAAGAGGCAGAAACTAGAGTAGTTAGGATTAGGGTTTAAATTAATTAAAATCTAAATCTTCCTATACTCTGTTTCTATATTAATGAAAATATTTCAACTTCTCTATTTTGAAGCTGTTTGTGTCTTGTTTGCTATGTGTTTACAATTTATCTGAGTATCATATTTCCTGTAATATTGCATGCAACTGAAAATCTCTCTGCATATGTCTAACTAAACATCATAAAGTTATATATGTTCAATGCAGTACAGGGTAAACACAATTTCTTCAAGACAACAACAGGGGACTCAGACAAATCACTCGAAGTAGAGATACAACATTTGATTTCATCTTATGCATCCGACATATCAATGGGTAAGTAAAGTAGAATATTACGCAAAATCACTCTTAATTTATGTTTTAAATCTCTTAACTTTTGTATGTTAGCATCTTTGAAAATCAAATATTTGCAAAATTCTCTGAATTTGCCTAAAAATTGCAAGAAACTTGTAAATTACAAGATTTCTGAGATCTATGGATCCCTCAACAGGCATTTGTGCTAAACTGCAGTTAATATATCCTTCACAACCAAACTGTAGTTCACCCAGGCACATCAACACAAACACAAACTCAAACCCAATCTCACTCAGGTGACTCTTGAAAGGAACCTATTTTACAAAAGGACAGAAACCTCACAAAATGTTCTTCACTTGTTTTGTTGTTTGAGAAAAGAAGGATGCTATAAGCCAAGATCCTCATGCTTATATAAAATGTTCAGAATTCATGAAGGGGATACTTGTGCTTACTAAATCAGAACTGCTACAAGCTATTTTAATTCATCTCCAAAGAAAGGACCAGAACTTCATCTGATAATGGTCTTCACAGTAGCTCATCAACCTTGTTATGTCAACCTTAAGGAAGATTTGTTAAGGGAAGCTGTCAAAGGTTCCTACAACAGCAAAATTAAGAGAGAGTAAAGGTGATTTCTCTTGGACATATAGATATGACTATCAAAAGACTCTTACTTTCTGGATCATGCACACAATAACCTATGTCTTAATGGGGTATAACAAAACTATCATCTCCTAATCCATGTTCCACAAGAACCTATACTTCACATAGTATAGCAGACAAGAAAGAATCTCTTGAAAAACATGACACAACTGCACATCAAATAGTGTTAACAGAAGCTCAGAATTCAGACAGTGGAGTAGAGTACACAAGAACCTGGATGTCAAAGTCATACAACAATTCTTAAATCTCCAGCCACACAAGAACCATTACCTCAAAATGGTGATGAAGGCAGAATCACTAAGAACACTGTGAGAACAGTTGAAACTAATGAAAGATACAGCTGCATACTAATATTAAGTTAATTAACTACTTCTTCAGAATCTCACAAGGTATGAAATGCATACCTACTATTCTGATGAAATGAGTATGATTAGACCTATATGGATCACCCCTAATCATATGGTCACAGACAACTCTTCTCAGCCACCTCTTATTCATGTAGGTCAAACAATATTTGATCCTTTCATGTGAGGATGAGAGAAAAGATTATGAGAAAAATAGGAAATAAGAGAGGTAGGATCCTTTCTGGAAAAAGGAGAGGTAGATGAGTGTTTGGATTTAGTGATCCTTGTGAGGAACCTCTGACTCTTAAAAGTCATGAGACTAGTGCAGTGAGAAGTAGTGAGACTACTTAGTAAAAAGAACAGAGAGTTAAGGACCTTTGTTACTGAAAGACTTCTTCTGTAGGTCTAAGTAAAGTCTCCTATTCTACTTGATGAACTCATCACTACAGAAATCATTGAAGCTTGAAGCTGCAGATATTGTTCTACATGAACAATGACAAAAGCTTGAACAATGTGCATCTAGCTGAATCCTTCCACCTAGAGATAATGTCAAGAAGGGGGAGAATATATCTAAATGCAAAATCAATTGTTGGATGTTGCCAGACAATAATACTCTCTTCTTAATAGGGGGAGAGAAGAGTAAATCTAAATGCACTGGGGAGATTGACTTCTGCATTTAGCTAGAGTTTTGACATCATCAATCTGAACTTGTGCATGATTTCATAATGAACAAGTTGGGGGAGATTGTAATATATAAGTGATGATGTCAAAGATTACTGAAGATAACAATATCATTAGTGGCCCTAGTCAAAGTGTGAAGCATAGACAAATGGACATCTGATCTAGGGAGAATAATGAACTGTTACTTTTCATAATCTGTTAAGCTTGGGGTTAGTCATGTTAACAGGCATGAATGTGTGTTAAGCAATCTTCTCACCAATTGGGAGAGATTGTTGTGCAAGACATGCCTGTATCTAAACAAGACTAAGTCATTTTGTCAACCCTAAGTAAGTTGTATTGTTATCTTAATTTGTATTTTTGTACTTGTAATATTTAAAGTCTGTAAAAATGTCAAAAGAGCAGACTGAAGCCTTTTTCTATAAACAGTATCAAGCCTAAGAATTATATCTGAAAGAAGATCAAGAAGATCATAACTTAGAAGGATTATAAAGAAGCCTGGAGTTGAATAAAGCTGTTTTAGGAAAAATACTCTAAGTCAAGATCTCTACAAGTCACAGATTTAGTGTTATAGAGAAGTCATTCGAGAACTCCAAATGACTTATCGAGAAGTCAGGAAAGCTACAAGAGAACTCAGAGAGATATCGACAGGTTAAGAAGACATGAAGGTTGGAGTTATCAAGTCATTTCTTCACTAGAGAACTCAGAGTTGTCGAAAAGTCTACATTCATTAGAGAACTCTGAGTTATCGATAAGTTTAAGTCTACTAGAGAACTCAGAGATATCGATAAGTCAATTTACTAGAGAATTCTAAGTTATCGACAAGGAAAAGTGAAGACATGATACTGAGAGATCTCGACAAGCTAAAGTTTCATTCGAGAACTCAGAGACCTCTATAAGTCTAATTCACTATAGCATTAGAGATCTCGATAAGTCATTATACTTATCGAGATGTCAAGATCTCTATGTGCCTAAACTGGAGATCTCGAGTAAAATTCTCAAAGTACAGAATCAGAGACCAATTCAATATTCAAGATAAATAATCAATAAACAATCCAACCAGCTGGATTGACAAGTCTACAAAAAGTAGCTTGAAGAATGTGCAAGATAAATGGTAAGGATTAACTGACAAAGGAAGATCAAAGTGAACACGGGATGCTAAATATATGCTAAGCCAGAAATGGAAGATCTACTTTTCTATAAATAGAAATGACAAGTGACAGTTTAGAAAAACTAATAGCATGTCTTATTACACACTGTGTAAACCAGTAGTTAACTAAGTTATAAAGTTAAGACTGGTCCTTTAGTTAGTCATAACAATTTAGATCAAATTTCTTGTAACACTCTCAAGGAGAAGCTAAGCTCTTTATTAACAAAGAGCCTAGAAATTTTATAGCAAAACGGTCTTAATTTTAATATAAAATTAAGTGAGTTTTAAAGATTTGTGTTCTTTATTTTCTGCAAGCTTAAATTATGCATGAACATATTTCATTACAAGATTTATTTTACTTTGTTCAACAATAAACATTCAAGAAAAGCACAAAAATAGTAAAACACATTCACCGCCCCCCATCTGTGTGTTATTCATTTCCTAACAACCTATACCACAATTCAATAAAGGCGAAGACGATCTAGTTTATTCTTGTGAATCTTTGTTTTGAGTTGTAATCTTGGATGCTCGTTTCTTGTTTTGTTGAACCTATACTCTTGTGTTAAATTGGTTTTGTTTATTCGTTATAAAGACTACGTTGATTTCCCCATTCCAGAACTTCAAGAAAGTCTGGTGTGGGGAAATCATAATGTTAAAGGGTTTTGCTTTCATCGGAACCCACGTTGATGATGAGTCTGATTATTGGTTAATCGTTATCGTGGGGTTGTAACGGATTTATTTATGGATTTCTTTAGTTAATTTGTTTCGATATCTTAGTGTGTGGTGATTGTATAATAACCTAGTATTAGTTGTGCGTATTCGTCTTATGAGCATCGCGAACTTATAAGATAATGAGTTAATTCTTAATGAAGCGATAGTTAATTTAAGGATTTAGAACTTACCATGCTAGCATAGGTTCATGTATTTATATGCATGATTCGTAGGTAATTTTAACCATCTTACTTGCCCTATGTAATCAAGATAGGTAACTTGTGCTTAACCCATTATGTTGTCAAATTCTATAGACATATAGCGTCTCAATATAATTGGTGTCTATTCAGCTTCTATCTCTTTTGTGGATGTCTGGTAGTATGGTACTCATGCAATGAAAGTTGGCGTTTATCATTTTCGTGTTATCTGATTAGTGTCATCACCATTGCATGCTAAGGTTAAGAACAAACAGGCTATTAAATGAAGTATTTAATGAAGTTAGAATCCCATGTTTGTCATATATATTAATTCAATTATATTTAATCTCTTAGTTATAATTGTTAGTTTAATTCTTAGTTATAAACAACCTCAATTTGTTATCATCTTAGCATTGAATAATAACCATACATTGTTGCTTAAGTGCATAAATTAATTAGTTAACCAAGCCAGTCTCTGTGGGAACGAACTACAAAAGATTCTATATTACTTGCGAACGAGTACACTTGCGTGTATTATTAGCGCGTGTTTAGCGACTAACAGGGGCCCCTTTCCAACTTTACTAATTCTGATGAAGGTTCTTTTTATTTCTTAACCCCATATTTCAACCAGTGGTGAAATTCTTTTGTATGGGTTCTTTCTCTTGCGTACATCTTCGACTTTTCATAATTATCAAGTAAGGTACGATGTTCCCTATAATTTTTACATCAAAATTTATTAGTTCTATATTTTACTAGTTTATAATACTCTATTTAGTTGAATAAATGCTAGGAATATATAAGATTGCACACAATCTGCTTTTCAATTTTGACGTTTTCATAGTTAAAAAGCATGTATCGATGAGCATTAATTCAAACCTTTTCTGCCAACTCTACAAATTTATCATATTTATTTTTTCTCTACCCAATGGAGTGTCCAACATTTATGTTCATATTGATCTTTGCTTTGGTAGCATCACTTAAAAATCTAGAACAAAGCATCACACACTCTTCTGCCAAATACCCTTCGGCAATGGACCCCTCCGGTCTACTCCTATTGCGGACATACGACTTCAATTTACCCATCGCTCAATTCCGAACATTTATCTTAGGTGCACCGGTCCTCCGAAAGGTGAAACATAATGTCAAAAAAGGCAGGTGGGAAGATGGTTTCTTAATAGCAGAGTATTTTCTATTATTTCTGCTTGCAACTTCGGAATATCTTCCAACTCAATCACTTTTTCGCATAACCCCTTAAAAAGTGCACCCAGTCTCATCAAAATCATTGCAACCTCTGGATTTGAGGTCTTTATGACAACAAATTGCAGTAAATACTGAAGCATAAAGTGTGCATCATAATTTTTATACCAAAATATCTTTCTTTTAGCAATTTGCACGCAACAAATAATATTAGATATGGTTCCATATGGAAGTTTAACATTCTGGAAGACTGAGCAGAAGCTTTCCTTTTCTATTTTCATCATGTCAATAATTGACGCTCTTATTTTATATTGATTGATATCACCAATTCTCATAGGGTGAAGAACCTTCATAATACCCATTTCTTGTATAACTTTTCCAGCGTTGAGATGTTCTTTTGACTTGCCGCCTATATTTAACAAAGTCTCTAATATTTTATCACAAATGTTTTTTCAATATGCATGACATCTAATTTATGCCTAACTAAATTTTCCTTCCAAGAGGTATTTGAAAAAAGATGGACTTCTTTTTAAATGGACAACCTGTCTTTTTTCCTTTTCTTTGTATCTCGCTTCCCGAAACAATTCTCATAAATAGTGCTTCAATGACCATTCCAGATAATGGAGGTGGAGAAATATCAGTTTTAACCATACCATTGAATCTTCTACAATTTGATCTATATTTTTGGTTAGGAGGCATAAACTTTCGGTGGTCAGGAGGCGGAAACTTTAGATGGTTCATGTAACTTTTGGTGGTAAGGATGAAAAAGTGCAAGAGTGGTAATTGGGTCAACCTAATTTACCATTGGTGCTCTGCCACGAGAAAAGTGTGTACCCTGGAATATCGCTGATGGTTCATAGTAGACTTTCATGTAATATAAATGTTTAGTCAGCAAAATCATCGGAAGTTTCTAAACCTACTTCACATAAATCTTTTAACTATGTAACCAGTGGCTGCATATAGACATCTATGTCATTACCAGGGTATACGGAACCATGTATTAGTGTTGATAAAATTAAATTTTCTGGTTTCATAATCAACCAAGGAGGAAGATTATAATTGACCAGAATAATAGGTCAAGTGTTGTGACTTATATTCATTGATCGGTAAGGATTAACGCCATTTGTGGCTAAACCTAACCGAATATTTTTGATTTCTGCTGCAAAATTTTGATGGCTAGCATCCATCAACTTCCAGCCCTCTACATCTGCTGAATGTCATAACTTTCCATCTTTTGTCTGATCCATTGCATGCCATTTTATGAGTTCAGAATACTCTTTACAAATGAAAAGTCGTTGCAACCTTGGTTTCAAAGGAAAGTATCTCAAGACTTTTGCAGGAACCTTAGAAATCTCGAACATCTCCCTGATTTCAATTCTGTCCAGATCTATTTTTATCCTTTTTTACCCTCTAAATGACATTTTCTAGAAAAATATAAAATGTGAAAATTATAGAGAACGAAAGGACCTTTTCAAAAGATCTAGGATCAATGAATCCCGACTTACGATGAATTTTCTACGAATTTTACAAAATTGCTGATTTTTATGTATAAAAGCCCTACAAATTTATTAATAAAAACGAGGTTGGAGAAAATTTTGTATTGACAATCTTAAAAACCCTATTTCTTGACATACAAGTTACCCGTATTAAAATCATATCCAAATTTTAAGCCCATTAGTCTAATTCAATTTTAAATCCTAGTCATTTTCTAATTTTAATACTTTTTTCTACTATTCTTTTATTATTATAATTTTATAAATGATGAAATATTACATGTGGCAAGCCAGGTAGATGGCCCCACGACACGTGGTAAGACAACTCAATAACTAGGTTCAACATTTATGTGACGCTAGAGCTAATGTGACAGTCACATGGGCAACTTGTTGAAAAGTGGGGCCCATTTAAAAAACAACCATCAATTTCTATCGAGAAGCAATTCCGACCTAAGTAATTCCTACGAAACCCGTTGGTAGGAATTGACCCCATTTCCTACCAAATTTGGACCATGTCATACTATTGGCGTGGTATAATACTTTATATGTTATATATCACAATTGTTACGAACTGTTTTAAGTAATTAATTATATGATTATTTTAAAAAAAAATTATTATGTAAATAAGTTTAAATCATGCCAAACTTGTATTCGATAAAAAATTGAAAAAATCATCAAACGATTTCTTATAATAATAAATAAATTTATCTAACTAATAGAATTGTCATTTTTAGTGATAAAGATATCTTTGTTTAATAGATATATTGGATTATATATATATATATAGACACACACACATAAATATATCTGTGTGTATACTAACTTATAACACTTGTTATGTATGTTTTGTTTTTAATATTTTTATTTTTATTATTCATATTTTAATATATATTTTTTTATTAGTAAAAAAATAAATTATAGGAGATTAATAGTTTAATAATATATGTTTAATATTATTTTGTTCGTATCTTCAAAATAAATAATATAAACTTTTAATCATAATATGTTACTTATAGAATTCGAACTTAACCTTCAGAGTAGTTAAGAAAATATATAATATTATTATTAAATACGATTTGTTATTGATTGGTTTGAACCTGTATTTAATGAAATAGTTTAAATATTAAACCAAAATATATACCTTTAATATTATATCCAATGACTTGTTTATTCGGCTTAAAATCTAATAAAATCTAATTTTTTATTACAATCATCAATACTATTATATAAAAGAGGAGAGGAGAGCGAGTAGGTGGTTACTTTCATCAAAACTCTAATTATCTTTTTTTAATTTTCTCACTTTTTGAATTAGGAAGTAAAAAAATATTAAAACTCTCGTTCTCCTAAACTTTCTGCTATTGCTTAAACTACCATGTTACTTGTTATCATAAATTTCTCTATCCTACTAATATTTTCTTAAAAAGGCAAAGTTAATTACATCATATTCCCCTTTATTCTCTTCTTTATTTTTCTATTGTTATGCCACATTTTGGCATATTGTTAGGTCCCAATGTGTTTGTAGAAGGGGGGTTGAATACAAACAATACCAAATAATCGAATTAAATACGGAATAAAAATGTGAAACAAAATTCAAGTTAAATAAGAATATTATTAAACTTGAAAGGTGTTACAACAACTGTATCGATTACAAGGAATTAATCTCAAATTAATTATCACAAATCTAGAATAAATTCGACATGAACTTTTTCTATTTTTGCAATAAAAAAATTCAAATGCTAAACGTAATTTGAGATTAAGTTCTAGGGATTTTGATCCGCTAGATAGTTACATAAGAACAAGATGAAGATTTCTAGTGGTTTGGATTTAACTTTACAAACTAGAAATTATGATCTTGAAATATGCAGATGAAAAGATGATATATTGGTTGGCTGCTTTTTCTTTTTTGTTCTTGAGTTGTTTTCTGGATCATATATTGGTCTGCTGCTTCTGTTGCTTATGTAATCAATCAACCTTTGATTTAATTGGCAAGACAGTCCTTTTAGCTCAGCAAGACAATCCATTGAGCTAGCAAGACTTTCGGTGAGACTATTGATTGAACTAGCAAGACAATCAGAATGAACTGGCAAGACAATCCTCCTCCCAGTGTAACTTTCGGTATAACAATTGAAATGACTTGACATGACAATCGGTATGACAATCCAGATTGTCATGCTAGTTCATTTTCAATTGTCTTGCTGATTTAAACTGATTTTAATCCAAAAATAATTCTGAAAAATCTTAATATTAATTCAGAATTAATTAATCAATTAATTAATTAATTAATAAATTAATCTTTGCAGATATAATTTATTTTCTTAATTAAATTATATGACTTAATTAATTAATAGAGAATTAATACTACTCTTGAACTGCAACCATTCTTCTGCAAATCTTCTGAAAATCACTGAAAATTATAAATCAATTCCACCACTTCAATGTTGACACCCGATGTACTGTCTGGTTCATGAATGACTAACTTCCGTGACGTTTCTTCATGTCTTGACTTTGACACTTTGATTTTCTTCAGATTAAATCCCTGTAATTATCTGATACCCTGACGAGATCTCTGTCACTTGATTAAATCCACAATCTTGATTTATATCACCGAGGCTTGATCAATTTCTTGAGCTTCTTCCAGTGAATTAATTCCTCAAGTCTGTAGACGAACCTTGTTTCTGAATCCTCTGACAGATGTTACTCTGTGAGATCTCTTTGACGGTAGATCCACTATTTACTTATTACATTCTTATTTGAGTTGAGTTAAATCCTCGAATATACAAATAGGCTATGACATATGACTTACACATATCCTAATTATCTCCAACTTTCTAATATTAATAATTATTAGTTCTGATTAATAATTATCATTTAAAGCTCAAATTTTATCCTCTCCCGGAAACGAGGAAAGAATCAATCACAATGAATAAATAATAAAAAATATCTCGAAACGATATCTTTCAAATCAAGGAAGATATCACAATGCCAAGATTAAATCAAATAAATTTATAATTAGCATATTAACGAAACCTATCTCTAAAGTCTCTCAGGGATAGGTCCGAATTTCACAGAACTATGTAGGCTTGATCCAATATAAATTGATACGCAGGCATCTTGGCAAAGGGATCCGATGTCACGAGACAAATCGAGACACCTCCCAAGTTTGGCCACCCTATTTTTTATAAAGTCTAATCCCTAAAAACAACCACATTCATACGATAATCTCTCTACTATTCCAGTAACCTTCTAATTTCATGTTGTTATGAAATTCCTCCAACAACATTCGGTACTAGAAGGAGGGGGTTCATTATCCCATGGCGGACTGTAACACCCCAGTCTCACATCGACGAGATTAGGGACTTATGTTTAGTTTATAAGACAGAGTATGACTACTACTTGCACCAACAAATCATGATCTTTTTGGGGCTTGTGGTGGGCTGCACTCGGTACAGTATGCTTCGGTTAATTTCGGACTCGTAATCGGGACTTGACCTAGTTTTCGAAAAAGGCTGGGATTTAACCTGCATTTTCTAATCCCTAAAAACAACCACATTCATACCATAATCTCTCTACTATTCCAGTAACCCTCTAATTTCATGTTGTTATGAAATTTCTCCAACAACATTTGGTACTGGAAGGAGGGGGTTCATTATCTCATGGCGGACTATAACACCCCAGTCTCACATTGACGAGATTAGGGACTTATGTTTAGTTTATAAGAAAGAGTATGACTACTACTTGCACCAACAAATCATGATCTTTTTGGGGCATGTGGTGGGCTGCACTCGGTACAGTATGCTTCGGTTAATTTCGGACTCGTAATCGGGACTTGACCCGGTTTTCGAAAAAGGCTCGGGATTTAACCTGCATTGTCACATATGGTATCAGAGCCGACTCTCGAAAGCTTGATTCGTCAAGTTGCCGGAGGTGGGGATACGAAGGCTGGTGGTATTATCCCACAATGGCAAGAGGTCCGGAGGTGGGGACACGAAGCCGGCCGGTATTATCCTACAATGGCTGGAGAGGTACGATCTTGGTCCTATGGGTTGTCTGTTCGGTCCTAACGAGGATGTCAGGAATTTAAGTGGGGGAGTTTGTAACACCCCAGTCCCACATCGAGGAGATTTGAGACTTATATTTAGTTTATAAGACAAAGTTACTACTACTACTTACACCAACAAATCATGATCTTTTGGGGGCCTGTGGTGGGCTTGTCGTAACCCAAGTTGGCTGTACTCGGTACAGTATGCTTCGGCTTATTTTGAACTCGTAATCGGGACTTGGAACGGTTTTCAAAAATGGCTCGAGATTTGACCCAGGTTGTCACACTTAACTCTTCAACAATATGTAAAAATCACAGCTAAACACAGTGTATGCTCGTGCAATAATACGTAAGTTTAGATCTAAAGTGTGTAATAATCACAGCTATAACCCACGTACTACGACATATATGGTTAAACAAGATCTACTCATGATATCTTAAAAGCGTAAGCGTTGTACAATATAGATCTGAAAAAATCAACATTAATCTTACAAGGACGAAAGATCCTAGTCTCTTGGGCGGGGTAGAGAGATTCAAAATGCCAACACCACTGTGCGGAGGTTCGACCCCTCCTTCTAGCGCCAATGATAACTCCAATCTCTACACGGGCTCTTCTCTCCTTCTATCGGAACTGGTCCTCCATTTTGAACAGGGTGGAGGGAACGAGTGGTTAAGCTGTAGGTAGGGTTCCTGTAAAACAGAATCGTATGGGGGGTGGCATCCCCACGGCACCTCCAGTGTAAGAGTGAGATAGGGTTTTGGAGAAGAAGGGTAGGATGGAAATAATATAGATAAGAGTGGTATGTGTATTGTTAGGTCCCATTATGTTTGTAGAAGGGGGGGTTGAATACAAACTATACCGTTTAATCGAATTTAGTGCGGAATAAAAATTGAAACAAAATTCAAGTTAAATAAAACTATTATTAAACTTGAAAGGTGTTACAACAACGGTATCGATTATAAGGGATTCATCTCAAATTAATTATCACAAATCTAGAATAAATTCGACATGAACTTTTACTATTTTTGCAATAAAAAGAATCAAATGCTAAAAGTAATTTGAGATTAAGTTCTAGGGATTTTGATCCACTAGATAGTTACACAAGAACAAGAGAATGATTTCTAGTTGTTTGGATTTAACTTTAAAACTAGAAATGAATGATCTTGAATTCAGCAGAGAGATGAAATATTTGTGCGGCTGCTTCTGTTATGTTCTTCAGTGTATTGAATAATGTCTTCTGCTGCTTCTTTCTTTTATAATTTAATCAACAGAATCCACTTGAACTAGTATGACTATATGAGAATTGGCATGACTTTCGGTGAGACAATCTTTTGAACTAGCAAGACAATCCTTCTTCCAGTAGAACTTTCGGTGAGACAATTGAATGAACTAGCAAGACTATCAAAATGAATGGGCAAGACAATTCTCCTTCCAGTAGAACTTTCGGTGAGATAATCAGGAATGGCCTGGCAAGACAATCGGTATGACAATCCAGATTGTCATGCCAGTTCAATCTCAATTGTCTTACTGAATTAAAACTGATTTTAATTCAATTATAATTCAGAAAATTCTTAATATTAATTTATAATTAATTAATCAATTAATTCAATTAATCACTAAATTAATCTTTGCAGATTTAATTTATTTTCTTAATTGAATTATATGACTTAATTAATTAATAGAGAATTAATACTACTCTTGAACAGCAACCATTCTTCTGAAAATCTTCTAAAAATCACTGTCAATTATGAATCAATTCCACCACTTCAATGTTGACACTCGATGTACTTTCCGGTTCATGAGTGACTAACTTTTGTGACGTTTCTTCATGTCTTGACTTTGATAACTTGATTTTCTTCAAATTAAATCCCTGTAATTATCTGATACCATGACAAGATCTCTGTCACTTGATTAAATCCACAATCTTGATTTATATCACTGAGGCTTGCTCAATTTCTTGAACTTCTTCCAGTGAAGTAATTCCTCAAGTCTGTAGATGAACCTTATTTCTGAATCCTTTGACAGATGTTACTTTGAGAGATCTCTTTGACGGTGGATCCACTATTTACTTGTTACATTCTTATTTGAGTGGAGTTAAATCCTCGAATAAATAAATAGGCTATGACATATGCATTTCAATCTCCCCCTATTTGTTTGTTAGACAATAACAATAAATACCTGGAGGATAACTCAACTAACAAATACGAAAAAGATATAAACAGCAATGCAAAGTAAATAGCAGAAAAGTTCTGGATAATATTTAACATTTTCCAGATTCCAAATAGATGTTCCTCTAGACTGAACATATCTTCAAGTAGTTTCATCTTCTTTTGTACAACCACATTTCCTGTTGAGAAGATCATATCTCTCTTGTTTCTCCCCCTATGAGAATCAACTGCTTAAAGGAGATCACCTTCGTTTACCCCATCTCCCGTACAATAGGATCCGCAGATAAAAACCAATTGTACTCCCCTTTTGGAAAACAGTTTCTTCCCTTACTAGGAAATCACCTTGTGTTTACCACCTCTCCCGTACAATAGGATCCGTAGTTACAAACAACAATGGTGTAGTGTAGTGTACATGTGCTTTACCTTTTTCTTCCTCCATGCTATTTCTCCCCCATAGTTGAGGATTCCTCCAAACTATTACTTAAGCTTTTATCTCCCCCTTAGAGAAGGAATGTATGCCGTTGTCTGAAGGAGTTCTCATATTTCACTTGGTTGGAAAAGAAATAACAAGTAGTTTCATCTTTTCTTCCTCACTGTGAGTGTGTGATTCTGTTTAGTGTACCTCACATGTGTTTCACTCTTCTCTCCACTCGTGTTTACACTCATTCTCACAAGTGTATCACTCCTCTCACAGCTCCAAAATTCAGTTGTACCTGCAAGGAAAATCACCTTAGCCATCCTTAAGGAGGTCATAGGTGGTGCAATGGGAGTTCACAAATCCCCATCCTCGTTAGACTCGTCAGATGAATCTGAGTGATAATCTACAAGTTGCTAGTTTCCCTTTTAGGGTTCCAGATTTGAATTCTGGGAAGGTAAACAATGATCCAACGAATTTAGCATAAAGATCAAAGTTCCCTTCTAATGTCTGTGAAGACATTTCCTTGTGACTCATCAGGTAATATCTAAATCATTGTCAACAAGTTGTCGATCTATGCCTATGTCAGATCCACTATCCGCAGATGCATCCAGGGGATTTAAGCCTGGGGAGGTAGACACTGACCACTGACATATGACTTTTAGATCAGTATCCTCTCCTAACACCTGTAAAGGCAATTGGTCCATTAAAGAAACTTGAACAATCGAATCTGACCTTAAAATGGTCGAAACTCTTGTTTCCGTCAACTCCTCCTTTATATGTGTAACCTTACCTTGTGCATCAAGAATTGTTTATGTTTGAGGTGGTGACACAACAACGGATACCCTGACTGTCAAGCAAATTTCAATAGATGCACCCTGTTGAGAGAATGAATCTAGTAACTATTTTTGTGCCTTTTGAGCCATTACATCTTTTTGAGAAGATATATGGGAGCTAGCAGTTGTCTCGGTTTAAAATACTACTCATCTTTGTAGGAGACAGAGCTGGTGGGTTGACTTCAGAACCGACCTTATGGGGTGCACTAAGGCACTATCTCCCTCACGCTCATTCATACTTCATTTTAGTGGTAAGAGAGTGTTGGTTGGTTCTGTTTCTGTGTTTGTCTTTACAATTTGGGATAGAAGTTGTGGGTTTTCAACCTCATGACTGTCAATGAATGAAGGCCATTGGAGGCTGAACCTGTATCACAGAACATATGGCAATATAGAGATAAAATGTACTTAAGATTTATAATGAATGAAAATTATACATTTAATCTTTTGAGAGAAATGATGTACAATGGTGATTTCAAAAGATTTTAACTGAAATAAGAAATCACTAATATTGAAAGAAGTTTGAGTTCAATTATAACATTACCAGCTTGCAAACAGCCATATCCCTCAGTTAAACCTTTGTTGTTATCTCCAAAGGTAACCACTGGGCCAGCTTTCTCAACCACATTTATTAGCAGGGCTCTATCTCCGGTCATATGTCTTGACGATCCACTGTCAAGAATCCACACTACCGGTTCCACCTGTTTAATGCCCTGCAACACAAATGGATTAAACCTTCTTCGGAACCCAAACTTGGTTGGGTCCGGCATACTTGTAGAATTGACCTTTGTCAGGCAAAACAACATTCTTAACTTTAATGTTCTCAACTTTCTCAATGACTAGACATTTGACCTTGTAAACAGCCTTAACAAATTTCTGTTTAGGCTTAGGCTTAAATGTCTCCTTTCTAGCCTTAGAAGGACTAGCGGTCTTAGACCTATCATGCTTCCTGCTATTCACATGCTGACGAGGAGTAGTCTTATCATCAGAAACATGCTTACCATTAAAATAAGAATACATCAAATTAAAAGCACAAGACATACAATCAGGAACACCACATACTTTATGAGAGGGATTAACAACAGGCAAAATATGCATGGTAAACATGAAATTTTTGTTATCCAACTCATGTGTGTCTGAGTTAGTCTCAGTTTCTTTCAAAACTTTAACTGGAACTTTCGACACACTTGACTTGGAAACAACCTTCTCATTAGCAAGATCTTTATTACGTATTTCTTCTTGAATAATAAAGGAGGTCTCATCAAATGGTTCAGCAATTGATCCCTTATAGAGGGGTTTATCAACACCCTTAAGCACATGTGGTACTTCCCTACCTTTAGCACAAACATGAGGAGGGGAGTTTATGCCTAATTCTCCAATAGTAACATTGTAATCAAAACCTATTCCGGATTTTTGATTAACAGCTTGCTTACTGTAGAACTCTTTAGCCTTCGAACAAGGATTAAAGTAAGCTTTAACCTTAGTCTCAAGACCGGTGATCTTGTCTTTGAGAATAGTTTCGAGTTGTCTATAACAGTTAACTCTATTCTCTAGAAAAGATACTTGTTCTTTTAATTTGTCTTGATTAATGTGCACAAGTCTTAATTCATTGACCTCTTTCTCAAGGTCTTTGATCTGCTGACTTAACAGTTCATTATCACGACGAGCACAATCTAAGGAGCCTCCTAGATGATAAACTAATTCAACATCAGTAAATTTAACCTCTTTTCTTGACGATGAAATATTTTCATCAATAGCCATAAGAGCAAGATTCCCATCTTCTTCATCTTCACTATCGGTATCATCCCAGCTTCTTCCCTTTGCCAGATAAGCCCTTTCAGAGTTACTCTTCTGATTAGAATCATAAGAGTTCTTCCTTACTTGCTTTGGCTTCCTGCATTCTATGGCAAAGTGTCCCAACTCATTGCAGTTATAACATCTAACGGTGCTCCGATCAACCATCCCTGTTTTGTATCCACCACTACTGGTGTTAGAAGATGAAGATCCACCTGTCTGGAATCTGTTGTAGTTGGACTTGTACTTGAACTTGGGATTTCTCTTGAATCTGACATTGGAGAATCTCTTGACAATCTGGGCCATTGACTCATCTTCCAATTGCTCTAGCTCTTCCAAGGAGTAAAAATCATCACTGTATTGATTTGCAGTAGGAGGATCATATTCTGCTACTAATATATTTTCCTCAGCCTTGGAATACAGTACCATTCTCTCTGACCACTCTATCTTTCCCGTAGACTTCCTTATGCTGAATCTGCTCCAACTCATAGGTTTTTAACACACCATAGAGTCTATCCAAATAAATCTCACTCAGATCTCTAGCTTCTCTTATGGAAGTGATTCTATGTTCAAGATGAGTTAGCAGTGTTAAAAGGAACTTTTTGTTGATCTCACTGATTGAATAATATTTACCATTCATGTTCAGGTTGTTGATCAAAGCATTGTACCTCTCGAACACTTCAGTAATTTCTTCACCTGGATTGGATTTAAAATGTTCATACTCATAGGTTAGGATCTCTAACTTGTTCTCCCTAACTTCCTTTGTACCATCATTAATCACCTCAATAGTTTCCCAGATGTGTTTGGAATTTTTACAGTTCATCACACATGTCTGTTCATCAAGAAATCAAGGGAATCAACTAAAATCAATTGAAGGCTGGCATCCAAGGAGGCTTCTTCCTTTTCAGCAGGAGTAAAATCCACAGGCTCTTTTGCATAGGTTCTAGCCTTGGTAATTACAACATCATCTTCTATCACCTCTGGTTCAATAACCATCGGAATTTTTGGACCATTCTTTAACAAGTTCAGATATTTGGGATTTGCAACTTGTAAAAACAAGAGCATCTTCTTCTTCCACATAATATAATTTTCTTTATCAAATAGTGGAATTTTAACGGCTCCAACTTTTTGTGAAGTCATTATGAATTTTTGAATAAATAAAAATTCAAGGAGTTGAAAAATCACAAAAGTCTAGGATCTTAATTGTTCGTTAATCAGAAGGGTCTAATATCAATTGTTAGGTCCCACTATGTTTGTAGAAGGGGGGGTTGAATACAAACTATACCGTTTAATCGAATTTAGTGCGGAATAAAAATTGAAATAAAATTCAAGTTAAATAAAACTATTATTAAACTTGAAAGGTGTTACAACAACGGTATCGATTACAAGGGATTAATCTAAAATTAATTATCACAAATCTAGAATAAATTTGACATGAACTTTTTCTATTTTGCAATAAAAAGAATCAAATGCTAAAAGCAATTTGAGATTAAGTTCTAGAGATTTTGATCCGCTTGATAGTTATACAAGAACAAGATAATGATTTCTAATTGTTTTGATTTAACTTTAAAAGTAGAAATGAATGATCTTGAATTCAGTAGAGAGATGAAATATTTGTGCGGCTGCTTCTGTTATGTTCTTGAGTGTATTGAATAATGTCTTATGCTGCTTCTTTCTTTTATAATTTAATCAACAGAATCCACTTGAACTAGCATGACTATCTGAGAATGGGCATGACTTTCAGTGAGACAATCTTTTGAACTAGCAAGACAATCCTCCTTCCAGTAAAACTTTTGGTGAGACAATTGAATGAACTAGCAAGACTATCAAAATGAACTGGAAAGACAATTCTCCTTCCAGTAGAACTTTTGGTGAGACAATCAGGAATGGCCTGGCATGACAATCGGTATGACAATCCAGATTGTCATGCCAGTTCAATCTCAATTGTCTTACTGAATTAAAACTGATTTTAATTCAATTATAATTCAAAAAATTCTTAATATTAATTCATAATTAATTAATCAATTAATTCAATTAATCAATAAATTAATCTTTGCATATTTAATTTATTTTCTTAATTAAATTATATGACTTAATTAATTAATAGAGAATTAATACTACTCTTGAACAACAACCATTCTTCTGAAAATCTTCTGAAAATCACTGTCAATTATGAATCAATTCCACAACTTCAATGTTGACACTCGATATACTGTCTAGTTCATGAGTGACTAACTTTTGTGACTTTTCTTCATATCTTGACTTTGATAACTTGATTTTCTTCAGATTAAATCCCTGTAATTATCTGATACCCTGACAAGATCTCTGTCACTTGATTAAATCCACAATCTTGATTTATATCACTGAGGCTTGATCAATTTCTTGAAATTCTTCCAGTGAAGTAATTCCTCAAGTCTGTACATGAACCTTATTTCTGAATCATTTGACAGATGTTACTTTGAGAGATCTCTTTGAGGGTAGATCCACTATTTACTTGTTACATTCTTATTTGAGTTGAGTTAAATCCTCAAATAAACAAATAGGCTATGACATATGCCTTTCATGTATAGGTGTGTAGGTGAATAGAAATCAGTAACCCCCCAAAACACCTTTTGCTCAGCCTTTTATAGGCTTCCCATTAGGGATTTGGGGTTTGTACCTTAAATCTGGATCGTTGGCGTGTGCTGGATTGTGGACGACTGTGATGGGCCAACGTGTCCCTGGATCTGGACCATTGGAAGGTTCCAGATCAGAGCAACCTGGACGATGAGGATGCTGCCACGTGTCCGGACGACTTTCCTCTATTTGTTATTAGGGCCCTCGGCTCATTTTATTGGGCCTAAACTAATATGGACTATCAATCAGCACCCTCCCGAAATAAAAATAATGTTATATATCTTACTAAAATTATGTACATTTATATTTATTTTTAATTATACTTGTATATGAATAGTTTGAAAACTTTAAGTGCTAATTTTTGGAGTAATTTTGATAAGAAGTAATTTTGATAAGAAGAGTACCAAAAGTGCAACTCAAGAGAGAGAGGTATGATAGTATATTCATATTATTGACGACTTGGAAAATATTGGCAATCTTTATTTAACACCCTATTCAAGATATTAATATGCTTTTAAATAAATTAAATAAAATATTTTAATATTTTAATATT
The DNA here is from genome assembly GCF_009905375.1 of Apium graveolens. Classification (NCBI taxonomy): domain Eukaryota; kingdom Viridiplantae; phylum Streptophyta; class Magnoliopsida; order Apiales; family Apiaceae; genus Apium; species Apium graveolens. The sequence goes on from NC_133647.1 coordinate 86,007,986, forward strand.
CACCCCGTCTCAATTAGTTGTACAATTTTGCCTTTTCATGGTTCAAATATTTTAAAAATTATATCGTGGAAAACTACATCCAATCTATTTTTCATGGTTCGCGGGTTGCATTCCTTTTTAACTTGTGGTCGTGGTTGGTCCACGAAGGCTACAAATCACATATGCACCAGTTTTTTTTCTTTTTTTTTGCATCACATATCTTATTTGTGATCATTACGAAGGGCTGGGCTCATATTAGTACCACAGGCTTAAGCAATTCTTCAATTATCTCTTGAGCTTGTCTCAATTTCAAATCAACGACGTTGTCATGTAAGTCAGCCTCAATCAAAATGTGAAGTTGTTCATTTAAGTGCTCACAGTCGGGTCGTCCTCTTAGCTTTTCTTCCTTCAAAATGAAATCGTAAAAAAATAAGGCACACAAACTCAATGGGACAAACAAGGAAACATCCAATATTATCTTTAGAAAAGCCCAGCTAAATTCACAAAGCAACAGAGCACCACACCTACATGTTTGTAGGTTTCTGTTCTGAAAATCAGATGGCGCGTGCACAATACCCGCGGGCCTGTGCGGGTTGTAGAGTCGGTGCAGCTCGCACGGGTCGTGTACGTGCCGGGCTCGTGCGGGCCGGTCCGGTCCCCGGTTTTCAAATATTGAATTTGTAACCGACTCGTATATTTCAACGAATTGTTCGAGCTTTAACCGGCCCGGTTCGGGCCAAATAATTACAGATTTCCGGACGAGCGTGTCCCGATCGTGCGGTTGAAACCCACACATTTGGCCTGCTCTACCCCAGGCCACACCCCCTTTACTAATAAACTATTTGCTTATAAAAGAAATTTATATCTATATTATATTATTATAAGCAGAATACCCTGACAGTTAATCAGTTATTTGGTTGGTACAATGAATAACAACCGTCAGATCTAAATACAGATAGATAAGAACCGTTGGATATAATAAAATAATATTATATTAATATTTAAACTGTTCTCATAGGTTGAGGGTTCGAATCCCGTCGACAGTGTATTATATATAAATATTTATATTCTTTATTTTTAACAAATTCTACTGGTTCAAGATTTGAGTCACGTGAATAACATATTATATTATATATTATTTATTTTCAATCTAGTTTCAAATTATCATAAAACATATATTATTATAACTTATTATGTTGTTCAATTTTTTTTCAACTATTAAAAATCTATATTAATATATTAATAATTTTTAAGTTAAAATATATTTATCCCTCCATCACAATTTAATTGTCACATTTGACTTTGACCCAGTCAAATTGACTAAAGTGTGACCGAAATTTATTAATATTTTATAATTGAACGAAATAAAAAAATTACATCATCGAAAAGTAGATTTAATCTACTTCAATATATAATTTTTAGTTTTCTGAAATAATATAAGAGTAATATTTAATCTTTGATCAAAATTTAGTCAATTTGACTTCTATAAAAGAAAATGTGACAAGTAAAATGGGATGAAGGAAGTATTAAAAATTACTCGTGCATCTTACGGATTATAGGCTAGTACATATCAAAGGTTGGGGCCAGTGAGCAACTGATATTTGGTAATGCAGGCCAAAATAAGGTTCGGAGATTTGATGCATGAATGAAGAACAGTTTATATGATATCATTGCGTTAATTTTAGTATACATGCGTATACGATCTACTGTGAGTTACAAGCTGTGTTTGGCATATACCCCATTTCCGCAGTAGTATATGAATATGATTATATGGTGGAAGTCCTGTTTTGAAGTGTACAAATAAGAAAAATTGGAAGTTTTAGTCATTGAAAACCTTTTTCTCACTCAATTATGGAGAAATAATTTGATAGAAACTTGACGTATCCCGCTTATGAAAGCAAGTTAAAATCTTAAATCGCACAGGCGAGAATTTCCAGCTAAAGTTGTTAAAAGTTTCTGATAGGCGCGATGAAGCCTATGTGGTTTGCTAATCGTTGTTAAAAATGTACCGTAAATGACTTATATCGTTTTCGAATTTTTTATAAAGCCGAGCTCGAGCTTTAAATTATTCAGCTTATAAGGTGTGCAAGCCTTATCAAGCCTCTATTATTTTTAATTTTTTAATTATAAATATAGTTTTATATAAATATTTAATATTTTTTATATATTATTTATTTATTATTGAATCAAACTTGAGCCGAACTCGAGTCGAAAGGATCATATTTCGAGTTTTTTTATATTTACTAGTGCAATAAGTCGGGAGACTTTCATCGAATACTCGCAACATATACGTTTATAAGTTATAACCTCTCTTGGCTTGTACTATCATCGTAGAATTTTGTTTCTCTTGATAATAAGAGTTCAAATTTTTAGAATATTTGAGACAACGCTTAATTTATGCGAATAAATTAAACACTGTCTTAATTTACATAACACTCAATTATTTTTCATTAATTAACACCAACTCATTATTTCTGAATTTTAAAAAAAATAAGTGAACTGTAATTAAAATAATTTTATTTTTTCTGATATTTCCAAATTTAAAAAAATGATAATAATAATGAATACAAAATTAATATACTATCGCTTTAAAATTATTACTTCATAACTTTCTCGAATTTTAAATAAATAAATAAATAAAAAGCAAAGTAAAATATATGAGTGTGTCAAGCGGGAACTAATGCATATTCCAACATCTTATATTATCTACAAAACAAAAAGATTAGCCTAAATTAGTAAAGTTATTCAAATAATGGCAACATTTGTTACCAAATTGCCCAAACTTATCTTATCATGTAAATCCTATTTTTCCATTACTGAATACCCGATTCCTTTATAACATGATCTGACACCCAAAAATGTTTGATTAAATTTCAGTAAAACAAAAACATGCACAATGAGAAAATGACCTAAAAGACAACAAGGTCTTTTAGGTCATGCATGTACACGACTTTGACAGTTGAAAAGTTGGACATTTTAACTTTCATATTTTTCACTTGTCTTTTTTCTCTTTTGGTGGGGGTTTTACTTCTTAATCTTGTATTGGGGGCTCACTTATATAGATTTTTTGCATCACAATCTCTTTGTCAACCTTTCTTTCTTATAATATCTCATCTAAACCTTCACCCTCTTAGCTATGTATCAAACTGAACCCAGCTTTTAGACTCACTAGATAAACTAAGAAACCACTAATAAGGCCATTATTCATCAACAGATTAAAATAGATCAATTTTGAAGAGCTCAAAAAATGGAGAATCAAGACTCTCAAGTGAGAGATCCAGAAAGCCGTGGGAGCTCAAGGCGAATCGCCTTTAGCGGTCCATTAGTCTCTAGCAAGAAATTATCAGGAAGCAGAAGAAGTGCAAGGTTCAAAGATGAAACAAACGGAAACAATCCCTACATTGAAATAACTTTAGATGTTGCAAACGATTCTTTGTTGGTGCATAACATTAAGGGTACTCCTGATCAAGAAGCAGCTTTAATAGCGAGTCGTATAGAGAAACATCCTTCTTCTTTATCTACTCAGCTCTCCTCTAAGTTGAGACAGATTTCGAGAGATATAAAGAACAGCTTTTCGTCTTCTAAAAGAACTACACACTCGAATAACAAGGTTAAGCACAGCGCCTCGGGAGCTGCCCAAGCCATTATGGGATTGAGGTTTATGCACAAAAACACGACAAACGGTGATGGATGGTCTGAGGTTGAAGCAAGATTCGATGAACTTTCTGTCGATGGCCAGTTGCCTAGATCTTCCTTTGGCAAATGCATAGGTATTATTAATTTTTAATTTTATTTTTTATGGACTAATATTGAACAGTTATTTATGTATTAATCTTGGTGATGATGCTCTGGTCAGGAGTGAAAGAGTCTGCTGAGTTTATGGGGGAACTGTTTGATGCTTTAGCCCGAAGACGGGGCATAACTTCATCAACTGTTACCAAGGATCAATTGCATGAATTCTGGAAACAGATTACAGACACAAGTTTTGATGCTAGGCTGCAGACCTTCTTCGATATGTAAGCATGCAGTTTGTCCATTGATTTCTGAGATTATTGATTAACGAAAAGGTCAGACCGATAAACTATAAAGTTTTATAAGCTCAATACATACTAATTGTGTGGAATTATACGCCAAATGTTGCAGGGTGGACAAGGATGCTGATGGAAGAATCACTCAAGATGAAGTTAAAGAGGTACATAACATGCATACCTACCAAAATGTTTACACATATATTAAATATCTGATTTAAAAAACACTTTGTTCATTAGTCCTCTTAAGCTTAATTCTTAATTAGTTCTTCCTTCCCTGATATGTTTTATATACTCAAATTGTTCTTTTCTGCTGCTTAATTTAACCAAGTTGCCCATTAGATTCATAGATTCTATATACTATATTAATTATCATCTTTAAAATTGTATGTTCCATCATTCTCATTCTCTATAAAAACTTTTTTTTAATGTTTAGTTACATGAAGTTTTTGTTTTATTCCATTTAGTTCTATCTTTTGGTCAGTCATCTGTCATTATATTTACACATGACATACCATAATAATTAATTTATGTTAATAAGTGCAGATCATTACATTAAGTGCTTCTGCAAATAAGCTGACAAAAATTGTAGAGTGTGCGGATGAGTATGCAGCTCTGATAATGGAAGAACTTGATCCAAGTAATCTTGGATATGTCGAGGTTTGTATCATGTAGTTACATTTGTGATGCACTATTTCGAGATTGATCACTGAGGCTAATTAATTTCCCATAGATGTACAATGTGGAAATGCTGCTATTAAGAGCCCCACATGAGGCAGCCTTCTCTGGGACAGAAAGTAGGATGCTGAGCAATTTAATAAGCGATAAACTCGTTCCACCAAAAGATGAAAGCTTAATCAAAAGAGGCTACCGCAGAATTGGCTACTTCATACATGACAATTGGAAGAGACTCTGGATTGTTGGCTTGTGGCTTTTAATTTGTGTGGGGCTGTTCACATGGAAATTTCATCAGTACAAGGATAGAGCAGTATATCATGTCATGGGCTACTGCGTTTGTGTTGCTAAGGGTGGCGCTGAGACACTCAAATTCAACATGGCTCTCATTCTTCTACCTGTTTGTAGAAACACGATCACATGGCTGAGGAGCAGGACTAGGTTGGGACGTATTATTCCTTTCGATGATAATGTCAATTTCCACAAGGTATAGTTCATATTTTATCATTTGTCGCCTTTTAATGACTAGAGATAGTAATCATGTTTGATTGCATTATTTATCATCAGAGTAAATTTTAGCACCTTACTTTGTATGTTCGTTTTTTAATCAGCATGAAGATACATTTTGATTACTTATATGCTTGCGTGGCTTATATGTGTCATCATTTTGAAGCATTCGTCAGACTCGCGTGAAATTATATTCAATCACAATTTAATATTCTTTCTGCAAATCTTATCTTAGCAAGATTAGTTAAATATATAAATATTACACGCTCCTTTGCAAAATTAGAATGAAACTGCTCAATATAAGCAATGACATGATGGACTTTATGGTGTTTCTCTCATCCAGGAGTAATCTGTAAAAAAACGCTAATATATCTGAATGACTTTATCAGGTAATTGCTACTGGAATTGCAATTGGAGTTTGTTTACATGTTATCCCACACTTGACATGTGACTTCCCTCGGCTACTACATTCTACAGACGAAGAATATGTTCCTATGAAGCGTTTTTTTGGTCATCGGCCAAGTGAGTACTGGTGGTTTGTAAGAGGTACTGAAGGTTGGACTGGCATCACTATGTTGGTGCTTATGACTATAGCATTTACATTAGCCAACCCATGGTTTCGACAAAACAGGCTTCAGCTACCAAAAATGATTAAGCGCCTCACAGGATATAATGCATTTTGGTACTCTCACCATTTGTTTATTATTGTCTATGTTCTCCTCATCATCCATGGAACTTTCGTTTATCTTTCCAAGGAATGGTACCATAAATCAGTAAGTTCATTTTTCTCTCTTTGGCTTATTAACATTGGAACTACTTTTAGCTACAACTATAGTAGTAACTTGTTAATATATTACGCCTACTTGTTCTTGCATAATAATATTATTCTCAATATTATGGTATACGACTGATTTCAGACATGGATGTATGTTGCTATTCCGATGATCTTATATGGTATTGAACGATTAGTTCGAGCATTTAGGTCTGGGCACAGAACTGTGGAAATTCTAAAGGTACCTAAACTAATCTTGGACTAAATGTATGTGACTACTTCAGCTACATTTTACATGAAAAACCAATACAGTAATTTTAATGGAATTTCAGGTTGCTGTATACCCGGGAAACGTGATGTCTTTGCAATTCACTAAACCTAGAAAATTTAAATACACTAGTGGGCAGTACATATATGTGAACTGCTCAAAAGTTTCTCCAGTTGAATGGTATGGTAAAATATATGTAGTAATTTGCTTGTAGAATCTTTAATTAAATCCTTTCCACTTTGGAATATTTTTTATTATCAAACATGAATATGTGAAGTGTATGTGTATAGGCATCCATTTTCACTTACTTCAGCTCCACCAGACGATCATCTAAGCCTCCATATCCGAACAGCAGGTGACTGGACATCACAGCTGAAAACAGTGTTCTCCCGGGTACTTGTTTTAATAAATTACATTCAAACTGCCTTTATACATTAGTCTGCATTCGAAAATGGAATTAAATATGTATCCTTGGTCCACCATCCGTTGATTGTTAGGACAGGCTTAACTTCCACCTCTTAATTAATTTAACTTTTGGGCTTGATTGCATAAAGATTCACATTTCAATTTCTCACTGATGAACTAATTGTTGCGAATTTGGATAGGCTTGTCAACCTTCGGGTAGTGATCAAAGCGGCCTCTTAAGGGCAGACATTGCACAACAAAACCAGAACACACCTAGGTACATATTTAGTCACTTTTATATTTCTTAACATCTCCTTGCCAAAGGCTAATAATAATCGACACCAACAAATTCTATATCTATCACGATATTACATGTACAAATAATCAGGTTGCCAAAGCTCCTAATTGATGGCCCCTATGGAGCTCCAGCACAAGACTACAAAGAATACGATATCCTCTTCCTGATTGGCCTCGGCATTGGTGCAACCCCTTTAATCAGCATTGTCAAAGATGTTCTTTTTCACATTAAACAACAGAAAGAAGAAGAGTCAGGAATAATCGAAAGTGGCACAAAAAATCACAAGAAAAAAGAGCCATTTAACACTACAAATGCATACTTCTACTGGGTGACTCGTGAAGAAGGCTCATTTGAATGGTTCAAAAATGTAATGAATGAGGTTGCGGAAAAGGATACAGAGCATGTAATTGAGCTGCACAATTACTGCACAAGTGTGTATGAAGAAGGCGATGCACGGTCAGCTTTGATTGCCATGCTTCAGTCTTTCCAGCATGCTAAAAATGGTGTAGACATTGTATCGGGGACGCGCGTTAGGACGCATTTTGCTAGGCCTAATTGGCGTAACGAATTCAAGCATGTTGCAGTCAAACATCCTGATAAACGAGTTGGTAAGTATATACATGGATTAGTATCTGCACATTTCTTAGCTAGTGATCCAATCTCGCAAAGCAATGTGATGCCATATGCATATCGTATTGTCTGAAAGTGTATTCATGCCATGTCTACCTCGAAACTAAACAATATTGCAGTTTTGTAAATTAACAGTTAGCAATGAGGTATATAATTATACAAATAATCTGTGTGCAGGAGTGTTCTACTGCGGTGCTGCAGCTTTAATTCCTGAACTGAGGCACTTGTCCCATGAATTCTCTCGGAAAACAACCACAAAGTTTGATTTTCACAAGGAGAACTTCTGATCACTACATATATGAACATTATGTACAAGTACATTCTATCTCTATTTATAAATATCATGCATGATATAGGAATACATGATATGTTTAGCTTATTCATGCTTACAAGTGTGATCAAAATTGGTGTAAAATATTGGATATCGTCATTTGTACTGTACCTTAACAAAATACTGATCTTATGCAAATTGCAATGCAGTAGTTTTGAGTATAATAAGAATAAAAACTTGATTAAGAAAAAATTATGTTGTACATGTCATTAACTGAATATCATGGTTTCATGTTTTACATTTGCTATTCAGTTTACCCCTTCTTAATTTATATTCAAATTATATAAAAATTATAAAAAAATTATTGGGACAAAATTTATAAGTGAAAGTTATATCTTTTTTTGTTTTAAAAAATTATGAGTTACAAGTGAAAATAGAAGTTAGGAATAGATGACAAAAAAAAGATAGAAATATAAGATAGGAATAGATATTGAACCAGCAATTCTAGTTAAAAGCAATTCTAGTTAAAACACTTTAACCACACTTTAAAATTTTATCCTTCGGAATTTGACCAAATATGTCTTTTAATCACTCGAAGTTCATTCGGAATTTGACCAAATATGTCTTTTAATCACTCGAAGTTCAACTTTCTAGCTATATAGTTGACATTAGAACCAAAGTTGTCTTCTTATCTCGCTTAAAAGATGGTTAAAAACACAAAGATATTAAATATCCTTGAATTTAGATGTTGGTAAAATTGTAACGGTCGCAACTGCAAGTCTGCAACAATTAAGAGTGGATTTTTAGCCGAAAATAGTCGCAATAATTCAATATTATAAATCGTATTTTTGAATTTTTCTGAGCCTGAGCTCGAGTCAATTTCTAGTCGAACTCGAGTAGAACATGCTAAATGCTCAGCTCGAACTAGTTAAAAAAAAAATCCGACCACCCTTATATCTTGGAAACTGGATCCGTCCTACGCAATTATACATTTTCGGTTTTTTCTATCTTATTATTTTTATTTCTATGAGCCTGAGAGACAAATAGATCTTTTATCTATTTTTAAAAATTTACATTCTAATTTTGACAAGTACATATGAATAATGAAAGTATTCAAAAGCTAAATGAGCCAAATGTCGAACTCTTAGTATTTATGTTTCAATTTATAAAAAATTTATCAAACTCAAACTTAAACTTTTATCAAGGTGTTGTAAGGGAAATTTGGTAATGAACACCCTAAAATTATCGTGTTGAAATAATTGAATAGTCTTTGGTTCTCGTATTTAAAGTTGTTGCTACAATTGTGGTAATGGCGGTGTGGCGGCGGTGACGTGGATGAAAGTGTGTTGTATTTGGAAGCTGAATCGTCAAAGATACCATGTACAAATAGCTGAGAAAGTCCTTCTCGATCCGGTCAAAAGTACTCGAAAAATTATCACTGTGGTTACACCCGTCAATTCGCGTATATAGTGAAAATCTGAACCCCTTTGTCAACTAGCGTCTACATACCCTATATATAGGGATCAAGCTCAATGTAGTTCTTTCCGGGTTGGACTTCTGTCCTTGAGCAACAAGCCATGTTGCTGATAAGCGAAACCAGATTCTATAACTGACCCAACTGCTTTTGAGGTGGGTTTCTAGTGTCCATGCGCAGCAGGACTCCCCAAATCCAAAAATTCATCAATTATAATGATTATCTATGAATCCAAGTAATTTTCCTGTAATTATAAGTAATTATCATGTTTGGAGTGATATAATTCCATTTAAAAGCCATTCGTTGAAGATAAGATATATTCTCTGTAATATCCGGGATATATCGTGTAATTATTTTTGCTAATAAATAATTAATATATGTGTTCAGTATCTATTCTGTGAATTAATTGTTAAGTGTTAAATGTGTTTGGATGTTTAAAAATATTATTAATTGAGTATTTTAATTTTTATATGTCCAAAATAAAATATAGATAATTTTCATATCTTCCTAATTGTTTTTATGTTGGTTTATGAATTTATAAGGATCATATGAAATTTATAAATCTTTTTCCGAGTATTTAAAATCTATTTTATAAAAACGGGAACCAACCGACGTCATCCGTTGTTACTTTTTTGGAACCCGAAACTCTTCCGAGAACTCCTTCCTAACCTAATTGTAATATTCCGAGCATATTCTATGTTTCGACTTTTTCGATCCGGCGTACGGTTTGTCCTGCGCGGGTCCCGGCGCAACATTTTCGATACAATATTCGTTTCGGTAAATTAATAAAACTCGTATTTTCGATAAACGGGAGCTTTTTATTAGACTATCCCAATTATCACCTCGTAGTACGTGTAACCAGGCGCTGAGACCAAGACCGCAGTACAAATTGTACTGGTTTGGATAACTGTCCCGAAAACCGATACCGTTTGGATCAGTTTTTACAAATAAACGTACCGTTTTATATCTGGAGTGATACAACGGGATACTAATTTTCCGTAATTATAAATAGCCTTTACCGTGTTTTATTTCGTATCAAAAATCATTTGCATTCAGTAATTATATAAATTTCCAGAGAAAATTCATATATTCATAAACCTTTCTGAGAATCAAACCAACAATCGGAGGTGTTACCGGAGTCCGTTTGAAAAGCTCGAGTGCTCAATCCAAAGGTCTTGAGGTGTTCTATCAGATTCTGTGTTCCAAATCACTGCAGAAATCAAGGTTTATTTTCTGAAAAATTATTTATTTTCGAATTAATTTTATTAAAAATATGAATTTTTATTCGGATGATTGTTTGTATGATTTGATGCTTGCATGTTGTAGAGCTTTTTTTCCTGATGATTTTTATATGTCATACGTCTGATTTGGAGTTCAATAACATGCTCAAAAGTGGGTTTAATTCTCGAATTTTAAAATTAGGGTTTGTAACCCGTATGAATGTTTACAATTGAAATTTGGGGCTTTTTGATTTAGGGGTTATTAGCTGTTGATTTATAGTGGATTATGTTCCTTATGAAATTTACAATCGATTGGTATATAGCTCGTTAACAGAGGATGTCTGAATCGAAGGGAGTTGTGTTTTGAAAATTTCCGAAGTTCGCCGGAAACCGGCGATGTTCTTGGCCAATTTCCGGCCAAGTCTGGGGTTATTTGAATGATTTGATTGCATGAATAAGTTTTTGGTTGTCTGTAGATGTGATCTGGAGCTTGTGGTGAGGTGAGGGTGCCGGAATCGTGTTCTCCGGCCACCCCTGTATTTTCCGGCGACGGGGGTTGTAAAATTGCAGTTTAGTACCTATAGTTTTAAAAACGATGAAGTTAGGTCCCTGAGGTTTCCAGAACTTGCAAATTTTGGATTCCTGTTTTAAAAATATTTAAAAATCATATTTCCTATTTATTTTAATTATAAAAATTCGATTTTAATTTCTGAAAATTCCAAAAATTATTATTTTAATTCCGAAAATTATTTTTAATTCAAAAATAAATCTGAATAAATTAGTTAATTAATTTTAGTTAATTTTTAATTGATTAATTGGTCAAGTAATTCGAAAATTGATTGATTAATTGATTTAATTAATTATTAATTGATTTTAATTAATTATTTAATTAGATTTAATTATTTAAAAATGATTTAAAAATTCCGAAAAATAGTTTCGAGCTTTAAAATATTATTTTAAATTGTTTTCAAGTCTCGATAATTATTATGAAATTGTTTTGAAACCAGAATTGGCCAACCGAACCCTATTTACTACTTCGAAATTGATTCAACGATCTGTTTTAAATCCAAAAATGTTTTAAAAATCATTTTAAATACCAGAAAGCTTGTTTATGACCCGAAACTTATTTATAAATGATATATTATTGATTATGTGACGTGTTATGTGTTATATGTGACTTGTTGGTTGACTGTAGGTCTGTATATTCGATATTTACTTGTTTATTGCGTAACTTTTAATCCGTTAATCGGATTTGGGTGAAACGAAGGGTAGATAGAAGTATGTGTCGAATAGAACGTATGAGTTAAATATTGATAGATGCTTATAATATGTGAGCAGAAGAGGCAAGGCGTAGGAAAGGGAAACAGATAGTCAAGGAGTAAGACAGTGGTGATTGAGAGCAAGTGTAGTGTAGTAAGCTAGTACCAGGCAAGTGTTCTGAATTTTCTCGAGATATTGTAGTGATTGATATTCCTGTTTTATATTGCAAGTGCTCTGAAGCACTGAACCCTAAACCTTGATTCCAGTTATTGATCTTGAGCCGTAAACCTGATTCCTTCTAGACCATTGATTATTGTATACCCAAATACGAACCTCAAATATACGATACTACTCCACAAATACATACAAACTAAATATTAAACACTGAACCAGATTGCTTACAAATTCAAACCCTTGTATCTTATGCTTTGAAAGATCAAATCCTTGGAACCCTGAAATGTTGATTCTTTTGCTATCCAATTCTTTCATTACCTAACAGCCAAGCTTTGGAAATGCCATATTGATCTTTATATAGATTGAAACCATTTTCATTATTGAACGTCCAATGTTGTTAATGATCCTGTTTATTGTTTATTACTGCTTATTCTGTTATTATGGTAGAATTGGATTGTTTTTATAAAATTGTGGACCAGATTCGTGGTCAGACCATATAATGGTCAAGTTAGGCCAATATGTGCCTTGGATCCAGTAGTTAGAGCAGTGTTGTGTGCTTTGCTCGGGGTTAGTGCGTGACTGATCAGCAGCCTAACCTTGATTTTTAAAATGAAAATATAATATCCAATTCTAAATCATAATCCATTGTTCACTTCATATCATAACCATATTTCCCTGATGATCATTATTATCAATTTTATCATTGTGACTTGCTGAGCTAGTTAGCTCATTTGTGCGATGTTGTTATATTCTTTTCCAGTTAAGAAGGAACCGGTTGGTACCGAGGATCCCCAGTCCAGCGCGAGAGCTAGGGGTTCAGGTTGATCGAGTTGAGCTAGTAGGCTTCTTTTGGAATAATTTAAGTTTGTAAAAAGTTTGTAATAATATTTAATACTCAGTTCTGAGTTGGATAGTTGGGTTTTGAACGGTTTGTAATATAAGTAAGTGTGGTTGGCTTGTGTGCATACTTTAACCTGTTGCGATCCATGGTAGTTGATAAGTAGGGTCACTACATATTATTATTATCTTTATTATTGTTATAAGCAGGTTATAAATAAGGTGTATGTGTGTGGACCTCAAACTTCTGACCCGGGTTTGGAGGGCGCCACAGGTTTGGTATCAGAGTCACAGGTTATAAGTCACTGACACAAGCCTAGGTTGACGGGAATGGGTAGAGGGTTAGGATTAGAAGTAAGGAATAGAAAGATAGAACGTCGAGAGGTTGAGTGCTTCGGTATAACAGGTATTAGTGTAATTCGCGTTATGGTTCGAGATTCTTATATTGCGATATGATTTCAGATAGCAGCGACGGGCGACTCTTTTATCCCCGTATTAGCTGATCACTCAGAGCCTTCAGTTGGAGGACCGTCTTCAGATCCACGTCCTGTTGTTCCATCAGTGTTGGCCATACTACCTCCACCTGAGTTGCAGCCCGTACCATTGCAGGCTATTCCACCTCAAGGCATGAGGCCACCTATCAGAGGACCCCCACCTGCTGATTCAGGCTTTACTAGTCACTCAGTTACAGGAGTACCTTTCCAGTTCTCTTCCTATCCTGTCCCATATCATCAGTTTGAGGCTTGCCTTATGGAGCAACGATTCCTACAGGGTCAGATTCAGGAGTTACTACATATTATGCGTATCAGAGAGGTTGGGTGTGGTGAGAGGCGACTCAGAGAGAGGCTCCAGGCATTTCGTAGAGCAGCTGCAGTGAGGATTGCTGAGGCTACACATGAGGACATCACCCCTGATTTCCTAGTGGAGTGGGCTAAGTGGGTTCTAGAGGAGCTTGAGGAGATTGGAGGTCCAGACTTGCCATGAGTTAGAGATCCAGAGATGCTAAGCAGTATTGTGATGGTTATGTAGTATGTATAGTAGTGTGTAGTGTGTATCAATAGACTTTTGAGTTGTATTTATAAACTAGCTATGCTGACTAGTGAGTAGGTTGTGGTACCCTTTTGCTTTTACTTTCGAAGCGTCTTTACTCTTGTACTACCCAAAACTTTTGATATATATATATATATATATATATATATATATATATATATATCAGCACCTTTCCTTTCCAGTATTGTCATTCATTTTACTGCACTTGTTTTACTTTACCTTATTTATTGCACTAGTTATACCCCTGTGATACAATGTACCCTGTTTTTCATAACTGTTTATATTCTGTAAAGAAGCATGCAATTTACCTAGTTACAACTGTTTTCAAAAAGAAATATTTCTGTTTTACAAAACTTTTCTTTTATGCAAAGAATTTGATTTAAAAGCTAAATAAGTTGTTTGATTCTTTACAGAAAATGCCTCCCAGAAGAAATACCCGCACCAACACCCAGAATGAAGAACCCAACAACAACAATAATAACAACCAAGATGATACAAACCAGAATGCAAACCTAGGGCCTATAGACCCAGCAATAGCCCAGATTCTTCAAATCTTGGCCCAACAAACAGTTCACCTGCCACAACAACAACAAAGACAGACCAATCCCCAGGTAACTTTTAAAACTTTTCAGGCAGTAAACCCACGAAAATTCAAGGGTTCCTTAGAACCGATTGAAGCAGATGTTTGGTTAAAGGAGATAGAGAAGGCATTTGCCTTAGTAAAAGTAAAGGACGAACAGAAGGTTGAGTTTGCAAGTTACTATTTGAAGAATGAGGCCACCTATTGGTGGGAGATGGTGAAGACATTGGAAGGTACAGATGTTATTACTTGGGAGAGGTTTAAGGAGTTGTTTTTAGAAAAGTATTTTCCTCAGTTTGTCTAGGATCAGATGGAGTTGAAGTTTTTAGAACTAAAGTAAGGAAATATGTCAGTAACAGATTATGAGAGTAAGTTTGAGGAATTGTCAAGGTATGTGCCGTCGTATGTGAATACTGATAGGAAGAAGGCTAAAAGATTTCAGCAAGGTTTGAAACCATGGATCAGAGGGAAGGTAGCCATTTTTGAATTGAATACTTATGCAGGAGTTGTACAGAAGGCTATGATCGCAGAGACAGAGAGTGAGATGTCACAGAAGGAGAAAGAAAGCAAGAAAAGGAAATTGAAAGGGAATGAAGGTCAGTCACAACCAGGGAAGTTTCCAAATTTTAAGAAGGGCAATTTTCAGCCAGGGAGGAATTTTAATTTCAGGAGACAGAATGCAAGCGCGGAAGTCAGGGCAACTGTCCAGTTAATGCGAATCAGCCAAATCAGTTGAGATTAACTTTTCCAGATTGTCAAGTATGTGGGAAGAAGCATGTGGGAGTTTGTAATAAGTTGAATGTAGTTTGTTTCAAGTGCAATCAGAAAGGGCACTATTCAAGGGAGTGCCGAAATCATCCAGCAAGAGAGTCAGCAAATAAGGATCAGCCTATCCGGAATCCAGCAGTGAAGGTTCCAGCCATTGGATTTACGTGCTTTAAATGTGGGAAACCAGGACATATAGCCAGGGATTGCAAGAACCAGCCCCAGTCAGTAATGCATTGAGGATTATGGGATCTACCCCAGCAGTGAATGAGACTCCAAGGGTTAGAGTTTTTGACATGTCTGTGAAGGATGCTATCCAGGATACGGATGTCGTGGCAGGTACGATTAATGTGAATTCTTTATGTGCCAAAGTGTTAATAGATTCGGGAGCAACTCGATCGTTTGTTTCACAAGATTTTGTTAGTAAGTTAAATTGTCCAGTTGAGTATTTAAATGAAATAATGACTGTGGAATTGGAAAATCAAGAACGAGTATCTGTTAATCAAGTTTTTGGGAATTGTGAGATTGAGATTTATGGTAGTAAGTTTTGTATAGATTTGATACCATTTAAGTTAGGAGAATTTGACGTTATCTTAGGAATGGATTGGTTATCTAAGCACGATGCCCAGATAGATTGTCGAAATAAGAAGGTAATGGTGAAAATGGCAGACGAAAGAATAGTAACGTTCAAGGGCCAGAAACAAGTAAAGAAGTTCTTAACGATGATTCAAGCCAAGAAGTTACTACGACAAGGATGCGAGCATTTCGTGGCATATGTGATTGATAGGAGTCAGGAGCTAGCGAAACTTGAAGATATTCCAGTAGTGAATGAATTTCCAGACATGTTTCCCGACGAGTTACCAGGACTTCCTCCAGATAGAAAAATTGAGTTTGCAATCGACTTAGCACCTAGAACAGAACCGGTATCCAAGACCCCGTATAGGATGGCGCCCGTTGAGATGAAAGAGCTAGCGAAGGAATTGCAAGAGCTGTTAGAGAAAGGAGTAATCAGACCTAGTGTATCCCCGTGGGGAGCCCCGGTATTATTTGTCAAGAAGAAAGATGGAAGCATGAGACTGTGCATTGACTATAGGGAGCTCAACTAGCTTACAATCAAGAACAAGTATCCGTTACCCAGAATTGATGATTTGTTTGATCAACTGAAGGGAGCCAAGTACTTCTCCAAGATTGATTTAAGATCGGGATATCATCAACTGAAGATTAAGCCCGAAGATATACCGAAGACAGCTTTTAGAACAAGGTATGGACATTACGAAAATTTTTTGTGATATCTTTTGGATTGACCAACGCCCCGGCAGCGTTTATGGACCTGATGAACAGAATTTTCAAGGAATACTTGGACAAATTCGTTATTGTGTTTATAGATGATATTTTGATTTATTCAAAAATGGAAGAGGATCATGCGGAACATTTGAGAACAGCTTTGGAGATTTTAAGGAAAAAGAAGTTATATGCTAAATTCTCGAAGTATGAGTTTTGGCTACAGGAAGTTCAGTTCTTAGGACACATAGTCAGTAATGAAGGGATCAAAGTGGACCCAGCAAAGATCGAGGCAATTACAAACTGGGAAAGACCGAGAACACCCACCGAGGTAAGAAGTTTCTTGGGATTAGCGGAATATTATCGTCGATTCGTTCAAAAATTTCAAGGATTGCAACACCATTGACAAAGCTTACACGGAAGAATGAAAAGTTTATATGGAATGACAAGTGCGAAGAAAGTTTTCAGAAATTGAAGCAACGATTAATCACAACACCTGTTTTGTCACTTCCAGACGATCAAGGGAATTTCGTAATTTATAGCGATGTTTCTCATAAAGGACTAGGATGTGTTCTAATGCAGCACGATAAGGTGATTGCGTATGCATCAAGGCAATTGAAACCACACGAACAAAAATATCCTACTCATGATTTAGAGCTAGCAGCCATAGTTTTTGCTTTGAAAATTTGGAGACATTATCTGTATGGAGAAAAGTGCGAGATTTTTACGGATCACAAAAGCTTAAAGTACATATTCACACAGAAGGAACTTAATATGAGGCAAAGGAGATGGTTAGAATTGATCAAGGATTACGACTGCTCGATTAATTATCATCCCGGTAAAGCGAACGTTGTAGCAGACGCGTTAAGTCGGAAGGAAAAGTTAAATGTGTTATCAGTACCTGAAGAGATATATAAGGAGTTTCAGAAACTGGAATTGGAGATTAAAGTTCGCAGGCCTAATGAAGCAAAAGTGTACAGTATGACTTTTCAGCCGGAGTTGCTAGAGAAAATAAAGAAATGTCAGGGAGACGTAATGGATCAAGATATAAATTGTTTGGTAGGTGAGGAATTGTGCACGCAGAAGGATGATCAAGGTATTCTGAGGTTTTCTTCTAGAATTTGGATTCCACCGGTGACGGAGCTGAAGAATGAAATTTTACAGGAAGCACATAATTCAAGATATTCCATCCATCCAGGGAGTACCAAAATGTACAGAGATTTCAAGGAAAGTTATTGGTGGCCAGATATGAAGAGAGAAATTGCGGAATGGGTTAGCAGATGTTATACATGTCAG
This sequence comes from Apium graveolens, assembly GCF_009905375.1. Taxonomy (NCBI): domain Eukaryota; kingdom Viridiplantae; phylum Streptophyta; class Magnoliopsida; order Apiales; family Apiaceae; genus Apium; species Apium graveolens. The sequence continues at coordinate 86,025,756 of NC_133647.1, forward strand.
AGAGTTAAAGCCGAACATCAAAGACCAAGTGGATTGCTATAGCCATTGGAGATTCCAGAGTGGAAGTGGGAACATATTGCCATGGATTTCATAGTTGGATTACCAAGGACAAGGGCTAATCATGATACCATTTGGGTTATAGTGGATAGACTTACCAAGTCAGCTCATTTTCTGCCTATAAATGAAAGATTTTCACTCGACAAGTTGGTCCATATGTACCTGAAGGAAATTGTAGTTCGTCATGGAGTTCCTGTGTCTATCGTATCTGATCGAGATCCAAGATTTAATTCAAGATTTTGGAAAAGTTTTCAAGAATGTTTGGGAACGAGATTGAATATGAGTACGGCTTATCACCCCCAGACGGACGGCCAAAGTGAAAGAACGATTCAGACAATCGAGGACATGTTACGTGTTTGTGCTATTGATTTCAAAGGAAGTTGGGACGGGCATTTACCTCTCATAGAGTTTGCTTATAACAACAGTTATCATGCCAGTATTGGGATGCCACCCTATGAAGCCCTTTATGGACGCAAATGCAGATCTCCAGTGTATTGGGACAAAGTAGGAGAATGCAAAATACTTGGACCTGAACTAGTACAGCAGACAAAAGAAGTGGTTGAAATTATCCAGAAGAGATTAATAGCCGCACAGGACCGTCAAAGGAAATATGCAGATCAGTCCAGGAAATACATGGAATTCGAAGAAGGAAACTTGATATTATTGAAAGTATCACCGTGGAAGGGACTAACAAGGTTTGGAAAGAAAGGAAAGCTGAGCCCAAGGTATGTCGGACCTTTTGAGATTCTAAAGCGCGTTGGCAAAGTAGCTTACGAGTTGGCGTTACCTCCGCACATGGAGCACATTCACAATATTTTTCACATATCAATACTTAAGAAATATAATCCAGACTCCAGGCATGTAATAGAATATGAGCCAATACAGCTTCAGGCAGATTTGTCATATGTAGAGAGTCCGATAGAGATTTTAGAGAAAAGAGAGAATGTATTGAGAAATAAAGGGGTGAAGCTAGTAAGAGTGTTATGGAGAAACCCAAAGGTTGAAGAGTCAACCTGGGAGTTGGAAAGTAATATGAGAGAAAAGTACCCTCATTTGTTTTTTTAGGAGATTCTGAGGACAGAATCCTTTTAAGGGGGGAAGGATGTAATATCCGGGATATATCGTGTAATTATTTTTGCTAATAAATAAATAATATATGTGTTCAGTATCCATTCTGTGAATTAATTGTTAAGTGTTAAATGTGTTTGGATGTTTAAAAATATTATTAATTGAGTATTTTAATTTTTATATGTCCAAAATAAAATATAGATAATTGTCATATCTTCCTAATTGTTTTTATGTTGGTTTATGAATTTATAAGGATCATATAAAATTTATAAAATCTTTTTCCGAGTATTTAAAATCTATTTTATAAAAACGGGAACCAACCGACGTTATCCGTTGTTACGTTTTCGGAACCCGAAACTCTTCCGAGAACTCCTTCCTAACCTAATTGTAATATTCCGAACATATTCCATGTTTCGACTTTTTCAATCTGGCGTACGGTTTGTCCTGCGCGGGTCCCGGCGCAACATTTTCGATACAATATTCGTTTCGGTAAATTAATAAAACTCGTATTTTCGATAAACAGGAGCTTTTTATTAAACTATCCCAATTATCACCTCGTAGTACGTGTAGCCAGGCGCTGAGACCAAGACCGCAGTACAAATTGTACTGGTTTGGATAACTGTCCCGAAAACCGATACCGTTTGGATCAGTTTTTACAAATAAACGTACTGTTTTATATCCGGAATGATCCAACGGGATACTAATTTTCCGTAATTATAAATAGCCTTTACCGTATTTTATTTCGTATCAAAAATCATTTGCAGTCAGTAATTATATAAATTTCCGGAGAAAATTCATATATTCATAAACCATTCTGAGAATCAAACCAACAATCGAAGGTGTTATCGGAGTCCGTTTGAAAAGCTCGAGTACTCAATCCAAAGGTCTTGAGGTGTTCTATCAGATTCTGTGTTCCAAATCACTGCAGAAATCAAGGTTTATTTTCTGAAAAAATATTTATTTTTGAATTAATTTTATTAAAAATATGAATTTATGTTCGGATGATTGTTTGTATGATTTGATGCTTGCATGTTGTAGAGCTTTTTTTCTTGATGATTTTCATATGTCATACGTCTGATTTGGAGTTCAATAACATGCTCAAAAGTGGGTTTAATTCTCGAATTTTAAAATTAGGGTTTATAACCCGTATGAATGTTTTCAATTAAAATTTGGGGCTTTTTGATTTAGGAGTTATTAGCTGTTGATTTATAGTGGATTATGTTCCTTATGAAATTTGCAATCGATTGGTATATAACTCGTTAACAGAGGATGTCTGAATCGAAGGGAGTTGTGTTTTGAAAATTTCCGAAGTTCGCCGGAAACCCGCGATGTTCTTGGCCAATTTCCGGCCAAGTCTGGGGTTATTTGAATGATTTGATTGCATGAATAAGTTTTTGGTTGTCTGTAGATGTGATCTGGAGCTTGTGGTGAGGTGAGGGTGCCGGGATCGTGTTCTCCGGCAACCCCTGTATTTTCCGGCGACGGGGGTTGTAAAATTGCAGTTTAGTACCTATAGTTTTAAAAACGATGAAGTTAGGTCCCTGAGGTTTCCAGAACTTGCAAATTTTGGATTCCTGTTTTAAAAATATTTAAAAATCATATTTCCTATTTATTTTAATTATAAAAATAAATCTGAATTAATTAGTTAATTAATTACAGTTAATTTTTAATTGATTAATTGGTCAATTAATTCGAAAATTGATTGATTAATTGATTTAATTAATTATTAATTGATTTTAATTAATTATTTAATTAGATTTAATTATTTAAAAATAATTTAAAATTTCCGAAAAATAGTTTCGAGCTGTAAAATATTATTTTAAATTATTTTCAAGGCTCGATAATTATTATGAAATTGTTTTGAAGCCAGAATTGGCCAATCGAACGCTATTTACTACTTCGAAATTGATTCAACGATCTGTTTTAATTCCGAAAAATGTTTTAAAAATTATTTTAAATACCAGAAAGCTTGTTTATGACCCGAAACTTATTTATAAATTATATATTATTGATTATGTGACGTGCTGTGTGTTATATGTGACTTGTTGGTTGACTGTCGGTCTGTATATTCGATATTTACTTGTTTATTGCGTAACTTTTAATCCGTTAATCGGATTTGGGTGAAACGAAGGGTAGATAGAAGTATGTGTTGAATAGAACGTATGAGTTAAATATTGATAGATGCTTATAATATGTGAGCATAAGAGGCAAGGCGTAGGAAAGGGAAACAGATAGTCAAGGAGTAAGACAGTGGTGATTGAGAGCAAGTGTAGTGCTGTAAGCTAGTACTAGGCAAGTGTTCTGAATTTTCTCGAGATATTGTAGTGATTGATATTCCTGTTTTATATTGCAAGTGCTTTGAAGCACTGAACCCTAAACCTTTATTCCAGTTATTGATCTTGAGCCGTAAACCTGATTCTTTCTAGACCATTGATTATTGTATACCCAAATACGAACCTCAAATATACGATACTACTCCACAAATACATACAAACTAAATATTAAACACTGAACCAGATTGCTTACACATTCAAACCCTTGTATCTTATGCTTTGAAAGATAAAATCCTTGGAACCCTGAAATGTTGATTCTTTTGCTATCCAATTCTTTCATTACCTAACAACCAAGCTTTGGAAATGCCATATTGATCTTTATACAGATTGAAACCATTTTCATTATTGAACGTCCAATGTTGTTAATGATCCTGTTTATTGTTTATTACTGCTTATTCTGTTATTATGGTAGAATTGGATTGTTTTTATAAAATTGTGGACCAGATTCGTGGTTAGACCATATAATGGTCAAGTTAGGCCAATGTGTGCCTTGGATCCAGTAGTTAGAGCAGTGATGTGTGCTTTGCTCGGGGTTAGTGCATGACTGATCAGCATCCTAACCTTGGTTTTTAAAATGAAAATATAATATCCAATTCTAAATCATAATCCATTGTTCACTTGATATCATAACCATATTTCCCTGATGATCATTATTCTCAGTTTTGTCATTGTGACTTGCTGAGCTAGTTAGCTCATTTGTGCGATGTTGTTATGTTCTTTTCCAGTTAAGAAGGAACCGGTTGGTACCGAGGATCCCCAGTCCAGCGCGAGAGCTAGGGGTTCAGGTTGATCGAGTTGAGCTAGTAGGCTTCTTTTGGAATAATTTAAGTTTGTAAAAAGTTTGTAATAATGTTTAATACTCAGTTCTGAGTTGGATTGTTGGGTTTTGAACGGTTTATAATATAAGTAAGTGTGGTTGGCTTGTGTGCATACTTTAACCTGTTGCGATCCGTGGTAGTTGATAAGTAGGGTCACTGCATATTATTATTATCTTTATTATTGTTATAAGCAGGTTATAAATAAGGTGTATGTGTGTGGACCCCAAACTTCTGACCCGGGTTTGGAGGACGCCACATTCTCATTTATTTTAGGAGGTACGTCCCATATCCAATACTGTTACCGTGATAGGAGGTACGCAGGTGCTCCCACACCTGCACCCGTTCAACCTGATTGATTATAGAGGTATTTCAAGCACCTCTCCTGCCCTCCTGGACTTCACCTGGAACATAACTACGGCTACCATGTAAACTGGAACCCGTACTGAGGAGGTCCAACTTTATATAAGGACCATGTGGTTCCCATAACCATTGGAACCCCATCTTAAGACCCCCAACTTCCCATCAAAACCTGAACATGTTCTAAACATTCTTTTTCATGAGCACAAACCATACCAGGACCATTCCAATTAATGCCGAAGAAGCCCAACAACCCCTGTGGGCCTTAAATCGAGCCCATGTGAGATTTTGGGCAAAACAACTACCCTTCGGTTCCTTATACCTTAGAATGCAAGAAGAACCAAAGAAGTCATATAGCCTATCACAATACCATTCCAAACCCTGAGAGCTCATGCTCCACATGTGAACCCGCACACCCCCCACTCCGGGGTGCGGTTTAGTCATCTTGAACAACCATTTTTCCTGTAAAATTCAAAATAATTATTCATAAAATTTTCCTATTAGGAAATTTTACCTTCAAACTTTTAATCCGTGTTCTTTCCAGTTATGCCCTTTCCTTTCCAAATACAAGCAGCTTCTCTGGGGGTGAGGTTCAGCTACCCTCTTAATCCATTTATGCCATACCCGTTCGTATCATTAGCTCCTAGCCTTATCCCATGCTCGTCAAGTTTGAGCTGGAGCTGAAGGTTGATTCCCTCAACAACACCCCCGATGCTTTCACGAAAGAAATTATTTCTGAGACCTTTATTCCTTCATACACGATATGAACATCTGGAGAACAGATTCTTAAAACCAACAATCTTTCAATTTTTTGTGGTTGTAACGCAACTAGAGGGAATGATGAATTCTAGAGAAAAAGGAAAATACTATTTAACCAAAATAAACCCCACTAAATATTGAGGTGTAACATGATTTTTTATAATTTTTCTATTAATAAAATAGGCTTACACCAATTTAAATGTATCAAATTTGTGTCACATAATAGGACATATATTTTGAGACCAAGTCAATTTAACCTAAGGTAAAATTGGTACAATTTAAATTTGAATTGTACATTGTTTTACACTTTAGTCCTCGTGCCGAAAATGGGTGTTGTGAGAGAACTTTAGTTACAATAACTCGTGATTATCATGCCAAAATAATTGTTTAGCCCTTGGTTTTCGGGTCGTGAACTGTCGTTACAACCGTTACTGTGGTAGTGCGGTTGCGATAACGTGGCTAAAAGTGCATAGTTTTTTAGCTGAATCGACAAAGATACCAAGTACAGGTGAGAAAATCCTTCTCAATCCATCCAAAAGTACTCGGAAAATAATCACTGTGGTTACATGTACCAATTCGCATAGAAAGTAAAAATCTGAACCCCTTTACCAACTACCTATATACCTTATATGCAGGGATCAAACTCGATGTAGTTCTTTCTGAGTTGAAATCTGGTCCTTGAGCAACAAGTTACATTGATGATAAGCCAAACCAGATTCCATAACCGTCCCAACTGCTTCCCATATGGGCTTCTAGTATACATGCGTAGCAGGACTCATCCCATCCAATTAATCCACAAATTATAATAGTTATCCATAATTCCATGCTTTTATCCTATAAATGTAAGTAATTATCACGTTCATAGTGATAGAATTCCATTTAAGAGCCACATTTTGATGATAGGATACATTCTCCTTTATTTTGGAGGTACCATGATACGTGATGTACGCAGGTGCTTCTGCACCTACACCCCTCCAGCCTGATTAATTATTGTTAGGCCCTTAATCAACTGTAGAGGGGGATAAATACAGTTAATAAAATCAATTTGACAAAGCTTCAACAGAATCAACGGTTTTTATATTAACTAATAAAAAATAATTACAAACGTACTCTTTCGAAAGGATGAACAAATATCCTTGGGAGCTGCTAGGTTATGTGAAAGATATAACAATGTTCGCAATGCTTATAGCATAAACCTAATATGTGTTTTATATAGAGCATGGCTACACAATGTATAACGAATCATATTCTATTAACAACAAGAAACCTAATACAATGCTTCTGAGATAAAGTCCTTCACCGCCTTGAGTTTCTATTTCCTTTTCCTTATCGAAGATTAACTAATATGACAAATACTGATTACATCATCCGTTGACATCATCATCCGTTGATATCATCATCATCCGTTGATATAAGTTCTGATTTGAACTTCTGAGAGTTTCTGTTAGGTCCCGTAAAAGGGCTATTTTAAGCTAGAAGGGGGGTTGAATAGCTTAAATGCCAATTTAAAAATTATTATGGCGTTTTAAAAATATTTATCCCATTTTAAATATTTTACCGATGCGGATTATATATGCGGAAATAAAAGACAAGGAAGAAAATACCACACGAGAGATTTATCCTGGTTCACGATGGCGCAACCTCTAATAGATTCGCTCACCCCTACTCCATTCCCCGAGCTCCTCTCCAGGACCCGAGTTTTTCCCTTAAAATAACCTTGCTCCTGACGTAGGAGGAGAAGCCTTTACAACCCCACAAATATTTGTATTGGTGCGTAACTCCGGGTTACCACCTCAAAACAAATGTGCAAACCTACACAACCTATCTTAGACAATAACACCATGTTATTTCTTCAAAGTTGATGTAGAACCCTTGGTGTAGTCTTTGTCCTTCCAAGCTTTTGCCTATCTTAGATCTTAGTAGTTGGTCGTGGGTCTTTCCTCTTCCTCACGGTGCGAAGACTACTAACTCCTCGTTAGTACGTCTAGGACTTGGGTCTTAGAACGAGAATTACCTCATTATACTTCACCTCACTACAAAACGAAGAAGACAATATCTACAAAACAATACCAGTTATAGATAAAAAGAGTTTGGACTAGTAATACACTTAACTAGACCGGCTAACTTACAAATATTCTTAAAAGAATATTAGTGTATACTTTTCTTTGGATTAAATGAATGTTAGAGTATACTTGGTATTACTTCATTTTGAATAATATATCTTATTTACAAAGTAGTAAATGTATCAAGTCCTTGGTGAAGATGCTAATAAGGGAAATCGCTTAATTCTTATATGACTATATATATACTTATATTTACTTAAAAGCTTTAAGATCTTCCCACGAAACACTAGAGGTGCTGGTAAGGGAATTCACTTAAATATTTTAACTAAATATAATAAATATGTATATATAGATATATATAATATAAGCCTTAAGTTTTTCCCACGAAACACTAAAGGTGCTAGTGAGGGAAGTCGCTTAAGTCTTGTTAAACAATTATAACGAATATATCAATATATGGCCAAGATAAGTGCGTTTCAGTTTAAAGAATAAATTGCTAGATTTGTAATTAAATTCCCACGAAACACTAAAGGTGCTAGTTAGGAATATAAACTAAGCGTTGTATGAAATTATTCGTGCTTAGAAGTGTATAATTTGTAAAAAATAATCTTTGTACGGATTTGTTTTTCTTTAAGTTATTCTATATAAGAGCTTGTGGAGATGAAGAGAAGGTGTTACTAAGTTTCTTATATGAATATTAAGAGTGGTCGGTTAAGACTAGGATGAAAGCTAAGAGGTTTACCACTTTTAAGAGATGAACGGAAAAGTTCGTCAGAAAAGTTCGCCGAAAAATTTCACCGGAGGTTCGGCCGGATTTTGGCTTGTTGGTCTAACTTGGGCAGCCCTTCGGGAGGAAATAAAGTGGTGTGGATGAGCTTTGCTTGGAATGATAGAGCTTGGTTGGTGGAACTAAGCTTGAAGATCAAAAACCTTGAATATATGATATATATTTGTAAGAGAGATGGTTTTTGAGATGAAGTATTTGGGTTTGGATTTTAGAGAGTGTGTAGAGAGAATACTTCTTAAAAATTCCCAGAAATTAATTAGCTCTTAGTTTGTATAAAAAATGGTGGGGGTTGATATTTATTTAGAGAATGAATTAGGTGAAGGGAGTGGTTGAGATTGAGTTAAAATGAATGGTGGATGAAGAGAGTGGTGTAGATTGATGACATGGAGGATAATGTGTGTTTGTTTGCAACTTGTATATAGGATAAACAAGAAAAATCCCATCAACTATTAATTATATAATAATGGTTTTTAAAATTTTTAATTAATCATTAATTACTTAATTAATTAAGTAATTAGCACCATTAAATATAACGACTTTGAAAACTCTTTAATAAATATAACAAAAAATATGATAATTACCTAAATATCATAAAATGATGATCTGCAAGTTTTGGTCAATTTTAGTCAAAGGTAGTTTGGTCAAATGTTCGGTCAAAGTCTTGGTCAATACCCAGAAAAATCACACCCGGACAAAAATTCTTCAAAAATTACGAAACTTTAACCATGTATAGAAAATACCATTTAAGTGACAAATCTTAAGTTTCAAGATTTTCTAGAAAGTGAAAGTATTTTATTTGGATTTAAAATGATTAAATCAGGGTCCGATTCCAAATAAAATATGAACGATCTTTTATGAAAGTAGTTAAACCTTGTTGGCTCGGTTTGGGCTAAAATAAATACTTAGAATATATTTCCTTAAATAAAAATATTTTGAGAGTGTGTGATATATTTTTAAGTATTTAAAAGTATTTTCTCTGATAAATAATATATTTGAGATACAAGAGAAAATTACTTTGAAATATATGAGGAGGGGGATAAAATGAGATATTAATATTCCTTTATCAAATATTAATTTCTAAGAGTGTAAAAATATATTTTTAGATTTATAAATATTTATAGAGTGAAAGATATATATTTTATCCTTTTAAAAACATCTGTTTTTGAAAGAAATTTAGCATGAGCCTTCTAAAGAATATCCAAGTTCTGATATTCATTTTTCAAACGTGTTGCCTTATTAATATTGCAAGAGAGACTAAGAAAGACCATATTTCCGATAATTCTTTTACGATCTCATTGCTTTGGAGTATATTCCTTTAAAATATATATATATTGATTTTCAGCAAATTGGAATATCTCTTGTATTTATATTTGAAATATAAATACATTTTGAAAAACATTTTTGAAACTATTTTGCTAGATATGGAATTTTTACTTTTGATTATGTCAATTAAATTCATACCTATTTGGAGAGGATATACGTGTTTTAAATTTTATGTTAAATTATGCAAATACCAAAATAAATAATTAATCGAAGATGTTCTTTCAATCTTCCCCTTTTTGGTATTTTCCAAATAAAATATAAAATTTAAAATTTTCTAAGTGTGTGCTTCCCTTAAATATATGCATGTATTTTGAAAAATATTTTTCACATAAATATATAAGTCTGATATTAGATTTATAAATATCTAAGTCTTGTTGTATATCCCTTGAATTTAAATCCTGCAAAACTGAACAATTTATTAGATGAATAAATTTTGATGTAGAATTTTAGCAAGAATATTTTAAAATTTTCAAATTGAGGGGGTCTAATTTTCTCTTCCCCTTTTATTTGGTATAATAACAAAAAGAGGTTTCAAAAGTGCATTGAATTGCTTCCCCTTAATGTATTATAAACCAATTTCTTGTTAGCTAATTTTTTTTCTTCCCTTTATCATAGTTCATATTTAATAATAGCCAACTTAAACTCAATATTTCTTCCCTTTTAAACATAATTCAACAATTTTTGTGCGTACTTGAGATAAAACACATAATTTGATTACCATTTTTATCTTGTTCCTATGTAAATATGACTGATTTTTGAGTGATAAAACTGGATGTACTCGAAATTGTTTTATAGGTAATTTTCCTTCTCAATCTATTTTTGATTTTTATTCAAGTGAGAAATTTGTTTCTGATTTTAATCCGAAGTGCCAAGTTAAATTGCTACTACAGTTGATGTTTTAACCAATTGTTTTTAAAATACCAGTTATCATAAGCCTTGTTTAATTTATATCAGTACCCTTCTTAGAGAGAATTATGTTCTTTCAATCTTATACAAGTTTAATTGAACTCGAGATTTCTATTTTGTATAATAGACTTATTGATTTCCTTTTTGTTTAAAAATAAAAACTGTGAATATTATTCGAGTAAGTTTGGTTAAGTAAAAAAAACTTGTTTCTTATCTGATCATCAAGTTTGCTAATTTTTAGTCAAATTTGAGAAGTTCTGAATGTTTTCATTGTAACATCATCTAGGTTAGTAGTTAGTGAGTTAGTAAGTCAGTGTTCATCAAATAATAGAACAGTTTTTACATAACTGTTCAGTTTATACAATCAGAAAAGTTTGATACTAATGTATTAAACAATTTTCAATGCTCAAACTATTTGATCTGCGGAAGTTCCAAAATGATGTTGAAAGTACCTGCATATATATATATATATTCAGTTCTTCCCAAAGTACAGTTTAAACAAATAGTAGACTAAAGAAACTAAATCAAATTTCGGGGCATATCAACACTATTACTGCAAAAAACAATAATATATAGAATATTTAACTCTTCAAACAACTAACTTTAGTTATTATAGAACTCAACATGTTAGGATTCAATATTTAACAGAAAATGATAAATGTAAGAATGAGTTTATATGCTAATAACAGATTTATACTTCATATTTGAATCTTAAGAACATACCATAGTGCACAATTCAACTGGATATCCGTTAAGGTTAATCAACTGTATTACATATAGACTTTCTAGTATATCAACAACGGGAATCAAGATATCAAGTGTAGCTTTTGTAAAATGTAGTTTTGATCAGGTAAATTACAAAAACATCATGACCATTGTATGAATCATATTAACTTATAAGCCATTTTTAGCTTATTGATATTTAGAAGAATTTCTTGAAATTTGTTCAACTAGAGTGGCCTAAGTTGGTTCTGTTGTTATCAGATAAGAAATTTGAGCACTTTTTAGTACCAAGGCTATCCTGATTAATTCATCAGTTTTTAGAAATCAAAACTGAAATTACAAGAATTTAATGACAATCATCCTTGACTAAGGAATGCAGAAGAATCAATATCTTTGATTATCAAGATTATACAAGTACACAGGAGCTTAAAAGAGAATTTCTCCTATCATAAAGAAACATCTTGAACACCAACATTTTCCCAGCAAGCATAAACCAGAAACAACAAAAGTAAAATTTAGACAATACTTGACTAACAAACAGCAAAAGCAAGTAACATAGACACACAATCAGACATGGTGCATCCATGTAAGCACAAAAAAGATTACTCCTTGACATGAGATTTGTTAACATCAATAAAACCCAGATTTCCATCAGTCTCACACAACTCAGGCAACACAGTAATATTTGCCAAACCAACAAACTCATCATCCTTCTGACCAGCACCAGCAACCTTATCTTTCCTCTTACCAACACAAACACTCATAGGCTCAATTGCCTCCTCACTCACATGCTTTCTTGAGGTTGCTTCCGAATTCTCAAGTAAAGCCTCTTTCCTAAGAATCTTTTCTTCTAAGTAATTAATCCTATTAACCAACTTAAGATTGATTTCTTTAAGACTGTTTATTTCAACTTTTAGCACTTTAATCTCATTGTTGGTTTTCTCAAGATTAACAATTTTAGACATTTTAATCAGATTCACAGGCTGGGGCTTACACACACTCAAGGGGACCTTATCTTAGTAAAGAGTTTCAATATTAAAGTATTCAATTTTCTTAGCAAAGATTTTGATTAGTTTAACTTGATTAATTTCAAACAGAGAGGGTATAAGCAAGGCATATGGCATGAATTCTTCATAAAACCCATTTATCATATTTAAAATTATGACATAACTTAAGTTAACTCAACCTTATTAGTTACCAGTTGAAATATTACCTTCAGATCAACAAAATCAAAAAATCCATCTTGTTTTGGTTTAGGGAGAATATTTGCCCTAAGTATGACAGCTAGTTTTTGATATGTGTGTGTGTGAAGTGTTTAAAGTGTATACCCCAGTTAGACTCACAGAGACCCAAATGCACATCATCATCACAGAAGAGACCAACATAAAACTCAAACTCCTTTTGATCAAAGACAAAACTTATCAAAGATATTGGTGCATGGTTTTTGCAAAGTATGGCCTCCTAACCTCATGGCCTTATGGATAGAGTTACTATCAACTTTCAAATTAATCCCTTGCACATAAGACTCAAAATAATAAACACCATCTTCCCTTTGACAGACTTTCATGTTCACATAGAATTCACTTATGAGATGCACATGATAGTTCCTACCTCTATAGAAAAAAAAGTTGTCCCATTTAGCAGCCATGATTATCTTAAAGAGTTCACCCATTTTCTCAACTTGAATCATCATTCCAGTTTGAATGTTCTTCGATATTCTGTTAAGTTTACCAGAATTGGTCAGTTTGATTAATGTATGTATGAGTGGTGTTAAGTGTATGTATGGCAATGATGGTGGTGCAAGGTTTAAAGGAGTGGCATTTATCACTTAGTTTGAGTTAGAGTTCCTAACTTTTTGTGTATTTTCATGATGCTTGGTGTGTGATGTTGTTGTGTTTTTGCTTTTTATGGTGAGGATAGTGATGATTGTAGTTTGGAAAAGTGATTCATGTGACTGATAAGGAGAAATGGTTAATGATCTCCCATCAATGGTATCAACGAGAGGGAGAAGCATTGGTGTTCTCCTAAGCTGAAAGTGAGAGTGTCTAGAGTCCATGCAAGAGGAAAGTGAATGCACAGAGAAGAAATGAAGTGCAGTTTGTGTTTGTGTATGTGTGTGATACAATGTATGCATAGCAGTGGACTTATAAAGAGTTCTGTTATTCCCTAACAATACAACAAGAATTACAAAAGGGGGGGTTGAATGTAATTCTAGCTACTTTTGAGATTTTAAGAATGTTCTAACTTAATATATATATATAACAGTGTTTGATTTATTGTAATGCAGAATTAAAGAGTAATATAAATCAAATCACTAAGTAATAAAACACAAGATTTAAGACTTTCTGGTGGATTTGAAAGTATCCATCAGATATATATATATATATGTATATATATATCAAATTGAGAACTATGTGATGTTTTGAATAGCAAGCAGCTGTTTTACAACTGAACAAACAAACTACAGAGAAATTCTTAACAAGTATAACTTTATCTATCTCTCTGAAAAATATGCTTGTTTAGTTGTTCTACTTGCTACACTTGGTTTATATATCACCAAATTATATGACAGTAAGACAAGATAATAAAATAAAATAAATCTAGTCTAATATCATGCTGCAACATTACTCTATCCAGCATCTTTGAATATCTTCACATTTGCATGGAAATGGTAATGCTTCTTTGTTCTCAAAATCCTGCTTAACAGGCTGCCACATTCCTTTTGCAAACATCCGACGCATGTGACTGTGTTGTCATTATCAACAGCTATTTTGAATATGATCATTCGTCGGGATTATGTTAAACATCCATCGGGAATATGTTGATCATTCGTCGGGAGCCTTGTAGATCATCCATCGGGAGTCTATCTGTCACTTGACTCTATTTCACTTATACAGAATTACAAGACATCTCATATTTACAATTAGCCAACCTATTCTGTATATCAATCAAGTAGTCAACATGACTTAAAGAATCCTAGAGAATCTACTAGACTAAAACATGTTGCTTGCAGAAATGTGCTACAGTACTTATTTGTTACATAAGCTACACTCTCGATGGATGTTAAATTGTCATCCTTCGGGACTATAAAGTTATCTGTCGGGACTGTATTAGAACATCCGTCGAGAGCTACAAAATTCATTAAGTTAAATCTACTAAGGTGTTTTGTTTAACTTATCATCAAGTTCTCAACATATTCCTAACAATCTCCCCCAATTTATGTCTACTAGAATTGTAGCCATAAATTAAGAGAAACTTGATGATAACAAAACACCCTAAATATACAGATTGAATTATAGCAGATAAAACTAATAAGTGCTGCAAATTGTTGAAAATTGAATAAATTAAAAGTGTACAAAGAGTTCTCACAATCATTATCAAGGTGCTCCTCTAGTCTGAGCAGATGATTTCTATTTTCTTGATTGTCTGGATTTCTTCCCAAGCTTCCTGTTATTTTCCTCTATTTAATTTTGGAGCAACCTGTGAAATTCAAGTTCTTCAGTGTAACAACCCAAATCCGGGGACAAGATTTGGTGTCACGAAACAATCTTTACATAAAATAAAAGAATATTCAATTAACCCCTTGAATCCAGATCGTTTACAGGTTATGGTATGAAACAAGAATCTAACTTTCTACAATTCACATCAACTACAATACAAGTGCAAATACCTTTATGCTAATGCGGGTAACTTATTTTCTCACATCTTCGTCCTTTCGCAGCAGAGACTTCTCTAACTTCTGATGTCTGACAAAATCTATTCACTTTTATCTTTCTCTTTACAAAGCAAGAGTGAGCCAAAAATGCCTAGCAAGTATATAAATTGAATTTCAACATTAATGTCAAAGGAAATTTCCGGACAAAATCTTTAAACAATTTTAAACAATTCTATTTATTTGAGTGAGTGGAGCGAATAAACGTTGGCTGTCACCAGCCTTCAACTATAAGTCCAAAAGTGATAAGCGATTCCCAAATTCTTCTCCAGAATCAGGGTTTTGTCCGGTTTTGGAATCATAAAACCTTTCAAGAGAGAATGTTGTTAATGGCGATCAACAACAAATTAGACTGGACACTAGTTCGCATCTATATCCTGCTGATCAGTCAGGATACAGTGCAGATCTATACCCACCTGTATAGATCCAGTCAGGTCCCCGGGCTCTACGACCCATCTCAAGGCACCGGTCATGTCCCGGTCCTTAGGATTAAGTAAAACCTAATCCCACATATCATTATTATCCAGCCCATGGAGTATTTTGATGTCAAATCATTTTGAATTCAAAACATCCCAATTCAGGGTTCGCAAATAACCCGAAAGAATGGGTATTTGCTCAAGCGAGCAATCGAATTATAGGAATAATAATGAAAGGAACATGCATAATAAGAGTAATTGCAGCGAAATGTAAACATTTAACTATTTTGAACTTAGAATAGGAACGAAGAAATATTTGCAGTATTTTAAAAGAAAGTTCAGGAATACTTGCCTCGATAAGGTTTAATCGCTATTATCGGTTGACTTTTGAATTGCCTTGAACGTTTGGCTTTATCGTCAAACCACTATCCTATTCTAGCTATGATCTCAACGTTCAGGTCCTTCGATTCAAAACTTCACTGAGCTCAACGACTAATCACTATATCATTCTTAGTCCGACGTCACTCCTCGGGTCTTCCGACTAGGACCTACAAGGTTGAAATACCTAATTCTGATAATCACTTCGCTTAACATCACATCACTATCCTATTCTACCCATACGATTTCATAATCCAACTTATATTTATATGTATTATTTAAATACACATAGCAATTATGGTTCACTTCTTTGAAACTCGGTTCGGTGTTTATTTTCGGAAAGTACGTATATTCATTGTTTGAAAAAAATAGGGTAATGGAATATAAAATATTTTTGACACAACACACAACTAGGTTCGTATGATATAATTATTTACTTTCGTTCGACGTCTCCGATAATTATAGGTTACGTTCCCGTATTTTCGGAATTAATTTCCCAAAAATCGGGCAGCGTCTCCTTTGTTTATCGGCCTACCCGTCGAAACAATTCGACGTCAATCCACAACAACAATCCAATCACAACAACAACAACCAACCACCATTCGCAATCCCAATCACCGATACAATTCGGTTATTAATTATTGTTATTCGTATTTTATTTTCCATTTCGTTTTGAAATTAATTCCACCACTAATTCTATTTGTTTATAATTTATAGGACTCAGATAAAAATCATCACAGTCCACCGTCGGCTCGCTGAGGCTCATCGCCGACGGTGATAAGATTTATTAGTGCCCGCTACTTATCGGGTTTCCAAACAAATCCTATCGATTTAAAATACCCTCACAATTAACTTCAATAGTTTCGGAAAAATTTATTTGAAATTCTTACTAAAATAGTCCGAACAAATGATATAGATATTCATTCAAGACATTCAATTAGGTTTTCGAATAATTTAAGTTTAACATCATATAAACAACCGCAACAACACAGGCAACAGAGAACGACACTGCGAGTCAGCGGCACGCGCTACCACCATCCTCACCGTTTTCGATGAGGGGCGGCGAGAGCCAAGAAAACAAAAGCACGGAATCAATTCACACAGCAAAACTCTCTACCCAATTGATGTATACATACAACCCACATGTATATACCTGCGACAACAAGACCAACTCATTCACAATTATTCTATTTACCTCATTGTTTCAAAGGACTAACTTAATTTACACTAAACTTCTTTTCTTTCTAATTCTAATAGTTCGTGTTCATGAACTTTCTATGCTCACCACATTCCTTACTGAAGTCAACATCAATCATCTATATTAATACCACCTTTGATATCCAACAACAAAGTAAGTATCAGTATAATCCAAAAGTCGGATCAAAACCTGTTCTCAATTTCTAACTTTTCCAATTTCTTTATCCACTTTCCAACAATCTTAATGACATTCACTCTTTCTTTTCTACTCTAGATATCTGTCTCTAAAGGGATCTTGCTTGGTTGGTAATTAACCATACTCTCGTAGCTCATAATCTATTACGAACTAGAGTTCACACCTTTGAAGCTTAGAACGCAGTTGCTACTTTCCAACCCTCCGCAGGTATATCTTCTGACATTTAATTTGGTTTTCCTTAGTCCTTGAATGGGTGAGGATGTTATCAATAAATACAATTACACTGTTCCAATAGTCCTGATACACTATGTTCATTTAATCCCCAGACTTTCCGCTTCTGATATTTAATGCGTAACTTCATACCTCCATTCTCTTTTTCCCATGATCATTTTTGTGCATAGCGCGAAACACTCCTTATTTCATTATTCTTTCATTCCACATGCCTGAAGTTTCCTTTACTCATTACTTCATCCCTATTGGGTTATACGATACAGGGCTTTTGACACCAGCTCGACTCTGTGCAGTAACCGACGAGAAATTCTTACTTCATTCCCAGATGTAACCTTGGTAAACCATTCGTTCGAACCTTTGGGACTTCACTTTAGTTCTAAAGAATTCCATCTTGAGATTCATTGTAACGCGCTTCTCCAATCGTTCGCCACTAGTACCTTTGTTTAATCTTTCCTGTTTACACACATTCTTGGAACGAATTCTTATCTCCAATTATCGGCATTTCACCTCATTCTCCTATTAGTTCTGACACAACACAACTGATGTTCGCGACTTGCATATATCCTGGATTATTCTATAAAATTTCTTTATCATTTTTTTGATTCCATTTCTTTTCTTCGTTATTTCTCCATTTACATTATTCATTATCTCTTTTAAACATATGAATTTCTTTTTCTTAATAATATTTATCTGTTTATTATTGGATAGGTCATTTATGGAGTTCAGACTGGAATGAAGACATTTATTTATAATATCAAAATTCATCGGTAGCTATTCTCTTAGCTTTGCTTAACTTATTACGGATCGCGGATTTGACTTTTCTTCATTGACCAATGTCTCTTTTCCCTGAGTTCACATGCGGACTTCATCAGTCTCCGTCTTACATTAGATGCTTGAATTTGCGAGTTTCCCAGTATTTCACAGCATCTTCCATTAAATCGTCCTTTGATATGGGTATACATCCAAGCTCTTCCTAGAATGCTATTACAGATGATAGAATTTCTTTACTTTATCTTGAACTTTCAGTTCTTGAAAATATTTTTCTTACTAGCATGTACCAATAACTTTATGTTCCTTTTGTTTATTGAAAAGGGCATATTTATCTAGATAAAACCTCGCACAGGCTTGCGGTAATATCATGCTACTTTTACTAAATTCCCAATTTCTGCTAATATCATTACTTCCTCCAAATTGCTAATCGCTTTGATTTCGGACTGAAAATCATGTCAGAGTTTGACTTAATCTAATTGGAATCGATCTCCACTTAACTAACCATTAGTTGGTAAAGTTAATCAATTAACTCTTTTAACTGATCAATTAAACCAAGTGCTGACTAGCTAACTGGAATCAAAGACCAATTATATAAAGTTGGTTTGGTCATGACAACCCTTTCCAAAACCGAGATCGCAATCATTTGGAGTATCCATGAGAATGAAAATGTACTTCTTTATCCTTAAAAGTAGGGTAATTTCTGAAAATTCGGGCAGCACTCCCTCTACACCATTGACTACCAGTCGGACTCAAGTCGACACCATCAACCAACCAAATCATCCACAATTATATCCACTCACTTCCATCAACCAAAATCATCAATTCACCATACTTCAAATTATATCATTTTTATCAGCATCTGACTATTATAGCATATCTCGTTTGGATTAAGGTCTTAAACCAACAAGGATTAACATAGCCATGCATTCCTCAGTTCTTTCACAATATTACAAAAGATTATTAGTGAACTTAAAATTTATCTTGTTGTTTTTTCAAAGGTTTTATTTCGTGTTTCTTTTAATTTATTTATGACCATTATTAATCGGTTTATCTTTTAATAACCGCGCATGGTCTTTATTATTATCGTCGGTCTTTATTATTATCGTCGCAATCTGGTAGAAACTTGGTCTTTATATCATTATTTCTTAAAAGGTTTCAAAGTCGAGTCACCATTTCTTCATCTTCACTTATGGTTCCGCATCAACTTTCGTCTCTGGTCCAGTAATGGATATCAAATTCATAATAACTTATTTACCCCAAATTGGAGAACCTCATAGTTTCTTGAAGAACATGTTCGAAATTTGGTTGCAATTAAGATTCCTTTTATCTTGAATCTTCACAACAAGTATCTTCTCGCGAAGAAGGGATGCTTCACATATTAATTTCCTGTCTGAATTATTGTTCAGAACTTGATCTTTGATTGTTGTCCTCATACTCGTTTGCTTTATGTGACGCACACAACTTTACTTCCTTATTTTGTAATAAATTCATTTATTACGGTTCGCTAACCATTCATTTCACGTTGAATTCCTCTTATTTGAAGTGCATCGCGTTAACGTCATCTACCATACTGAAGAGATTCTCGTGACACGAACAACTTCCTGATTTGATGTCTTTGCCACGACCGTGTTGTCGGTGTATCCATTCTTCCTTGCTCGCAAATGTCCCCCATTTATCGGCTTGCAATCATATCCCCCTTCGACACGTAATTCTACCTTTCACCCGGGATTATTCCATTTCTTTTGCAATCGTCAAAGAACAGATGTTACGCAAGAGGGGAGTTTGTAAATATGATTTTGATTGAAAACTGAATGAGGGATAACAATGCCACAAATGATTGGGAGAATTTGTAAATCAGGAAATTGGAGGAAGAAAAATGAATGAAGAGTGAGACAACCATATTCGTACTCAAGATGGCCAGTCTTTCATACTATATGGCATACAACACATGATTAGGTGGCGTCCCACCCGACTCTTCATCATTTCGACAAAGCATCACACCACAACACTGTTTGTCTCAATCAAGAATCAATAATTTGAGAAGAGAAACAATTCAGAAGGAATACAATAATTTTCTTTCATTTTCGCATCATATGATTTATCAACAGAAGAAGCTCATACGTATTCAAGAATCAAGAAAAGCATATAATATCGTATTAGAAGAATGAATGTCACTGTTGATCACTTTCCACGCTTCACCTACGTATGCCTTCAGGATCATTCAAATATAGGTTCACAATTCAAGTCACATCATTGCTTCGGAATGCTGTCTGGAAATGCCTTCACATCAAATATTTTAATAATTTAACCATACGCACGTCTTTACGAAATATATAATTATTACTTCCGACTTCATCTATGCCGCGTAGAATAACAATTGATCCCGCAATGCCTCAATTTCGTTGATAGAAATATAATTCTTCTCCAATCATCTGGAAGATTCTTTCCTTTTCTTCAATCATCCACTGTCCGTTTGAATTACAAGTCTCGTTTAAATTTTAATAATTTCATGAATTGGGTAATTAATGTTTAACATGTTGATTCAATTATCGATATTATTAAACAAAGTTTATGTTCGTCTTTTACGGAAAACTTTAAACTTTTCTCTTACTAGTGGGTCTACTTGGTCCCCCAAATTAACAACACTGAGTCTAAATCCATTCTTCTTTTTAAGTCATTTTCAGTTTGTAATAACAAGAACATAAATAGTAATTCGACAACCAAATTGTAAAACTCATTTCATGCAAAAATCCTCTGAAAGTTGATTAAGAAAATCTTTTCCGAAATCTCATTTTAAAGTTTTGGAAATCAAATATTTGGTCGACATTACTATATAAGTTACTTGCTATTTTTATGATTTACCAATGAAATGTCTAATTAAAAGAATGCCCATATAAGGGTCTCTTCACTTTGGTACCTCTTCCACTTTTCCTTGGATTCATCTCGCACTTATTAGTTGACGAAACTTCATTTACCGTCATATATCATTTTATTCGCAATTCCACCGCAACGCTGACATTTTAGCACTGCCTTTGACATTCTTGTCATCGTTCTCAACGTTATGCTTGCAACCATGCATGTGATTCGACGTTCGGTCCATAGATAGGGTCGCATCTTCTTGCTAGTCTTACCCATACCTAGTAAGGTAGATATCATTTCTGGTGCGGCTCCCGATAAGTGATAAGAATCTTCTCGCAACGGCGGTACCTTCGAAACGTGCAACGTTAGTTCTTCATCGGCTTCCATCAACTGGTTGCCTCTGGCATGGAGTTCGTTCTACTACCTAATTCTAAGTTAAATCGTACCAAAGCTCACCTAGCATCTCTTTCACGAGTTCTCACAAGAATTAATCGCATTTTCCTCAAAATCGCATGAAAAGTAGGGTAACATACCCGGTCTCCATCGATCTGTCGATTTCTCATTACTGTAGGATCGGAAAAATCAATATACCTGTAGCGTTGCGATATTCGCCTTACACTTCCCTCAAAAATCATGGTATCGGATCTGCTAACCCTAATTCGCACTCAACTCCACTTAACATGAGTATGCCTAGGGTTTTTCCTATCTTGTACGGCCTACCACTCCTATCTTACCCTCACCTATTCTTATTTCAGTGACCAATAACCTGTAGCTCTGATGCCAACATGTAACAACCCAAATCTGGGGTCAAGATTTGGTGTCACGAAACAATCTTTACATAAAATATAAGAATATTCAATTAACCCCTTGAATCCGGATCCTTTACAGGTTATGGTATGAAACAAGAATCTAACTTTCTACAATTCACATCAACTACAATACAAGTGCAAATACCTTTATGCTAATGCGGGTAACTTATTTTCTCACATCTTCGTCCTTTCGCAGCAGAGACTTCTCTAACTTCTGATGTCTGACGAAATCTATTCACTTTTATCTTTCTCTTTACAAAGCAAGAGTGAGCCAAAAATGCCCAACAAGTATATAAATTGAATTTCAACATTAATGTCAAAGGAAATTTCCAGACAAAATCTTTGAACAATTTTAAACAATTCTATTTATTTGAGTGAGTGGAGCGAATAAATGTTGGCTGTCACCAGCTTTTAACTATAAGTCCAAAAGTGACGAGCGATTCCCAAATTCTTCTCCAGAATCAGGGTTTTGTCCGGTTTTGGAATCATAAAACCTTTCAAGAGAGAATGCCGTTAATGGCGATCAACAACAAATTAGACTGGACACTAGTTCGCATCTATATCCTGCTGATCAGTCAGGATATAGTGCAGATCTATACCCACCTGTATAGATCCAGTCGGGTCCCTAGGCTCTACGACCCATCTCAAAGCACCGGTCATGTCCCGGTCCTTAGGATTAAGTAAAACTTAATCCCACACATCATCATTATCCAACCCATGGAGTATGTTGATGTCAAATCATTTTGAATTCAAAACGTCCCAATTCAGGGTTTGCAAATAACCTGAAAGAATGGGTATTTGCTCAAGTGAGCAATCGAATTATAGGAATAATAATGAAAGTAACATGTATAATAAGAGTAATTGCAGCAAAATGTAAACATTTAACTATTTTGAACTTAGAATAGAAACGAAGAAATATTGGCAGTATTTTAAAAAATAGTTCAGGAATACTTGCCTCGATAAGCTTTAATCGCTATTATCGGTTGACTTTTGAATTGCCTTGAACGTTTGGCTTTATCGTCAAACCACTATCCTATTCTGGCTACGATCTCAACGCTCTCGCTGAGCTCAATGACTAATCACTATATCATTCTTAGTCCGACGTCATTCCTCGGGTCTTCCGACTAGGACCTACAGGGTTGAAATACCCTAATTCAAATAATCGCTTCGCTTAACATCACATCACTATCCTATTCTACCCATACGATTTCATAATCCAACTTATATTTATATGTATTATTTAAATACACATAGCAATTATGGTTCACATCTTTGAAACTCGGTTCGGTGTTTGTTTTCGGAAATTATGTATATTCGTTGTTTGAAAATAATAGGGTATTGAATTATAAAATATTTTTATCACAACACACAAATAGGTTCGTATGATATAATTACTTACTTTCGTTCGACGTCTCCGATAATTATAGGTTACGTTCCCGTATTTTCGGAATTTATTTCTTGAAAATCGGGCAGCGTCTCCTTTGTTTATCGGCCTACCCGTCGAAACAATTCGACGTCAATCCACAACAACAATCTAATCACAACAACAACCTACCAACCACCATTCGTAATCCCAATCACCGATACAATTCGGTTATTAATTATTGTTATTCGTATTTTGTTTTCCATTTCGTTTCGAAATTAATTCCACCACTAATTCTATTTGTTTATAATTTATAGGACTTAGATAAAAATCATCACAGTCCACCGTCGGCTCGCCGAGGCTCATCGCCGACGGCGATAAGATTTATTAGTGCCCACTACTTGTCGGGTTTCCAAACAAATCCTATCGATTTAAAATACCCTCACAATTAACTTCAATAGTTTCGGAAAAATATTTTCGAAATTCTTACTAAAATAGTCCGAACAAATAATATAGATATTCATTCAAGACATACAATAAGGTTTTCGAATAATTTCAGTTAACATCATATAAACAACCGCAACAACACAGGCAACAGAGAACGACACCGCGAGTCAGCGACACGCGCCACCACCATCCTCACCATTTCCGTTGAGGGGCGGCGAGAGCCAAGAAAACAAAAGCACGAAATCAATTAACACAACAAAACTCTCTACCCAACTGATGTATACATACAACCCACATGTATATATATATATAACAATTAAGCAGAAAATCGGAGCAAGCAGCCACGGTGGCCGTAAAAATCCAAGCCGCTGGATACTTACCAAAAAACGAGAATGAATCAGAGAATCAGGATGGAGTGAAGGAGGGATTAGAACACAGGGGAGATCGAGAGGAACAAAGAGAGAACCGAGAGAAACTGTAGAGATTGAGAGGTGTCGAGAGAGAGAAATTGAGAGAATGAAAGGGGCGAGCAAGAGAGCAGAAGCGAGACAAGATTAAAAGGGAAAAATAAGAATTATAATATTAATTTTATTTCTTTCTGTTATTATCCAAAAATCCGACCCCACTTTCGTAATTCAAACGATACATTTTACGGATAAACTAAATCGAAATAACCCCAATTAAATCTCAAAATATTCCAAACTTAATAAAATAAAATTTTCATAATTTTTGAAGCATTCGGGAATTAAATACTGGTTTTACAATTAAATGAAATCAGAAAATCATTTAAAGATAAATAATCAATAAAATATTGATTTCTAAATTTTTATAAACTCCTAAAAATAAATAATAGAATTGTAATACAATAAAAATAATTTTTAAAATAATTTTAGCATTTATAAGAACAAATATCCAATAAAATTACTTTAAAATGAATTAAATTCATACAGCTCGATAATTAATTATAAAATTAATCTTCGCGTCCAACAAATCACAAACAATTAATAGCACATCAACACATAGCCGACAGACCCTTCACATATTTTATTTATTTAATAATTCAATAATTACATTTATATATCGGATCCGAAAATAGGTTAATTAGCCGCTAAGTAACTAAAAAGACGATACGATTTTAATACCAGACTTGGATAATTATCAAAACGGAACTTATCAGATTAGGTTAGGAAGGAGTTTTTGGAAGAGTTTCGGGTTGTAAAAACGCAAAACGGTTGAAGTGGAATGATTTCTGATTCTAAAAAGTAATTTTATAATTATGTAAAAATAATCATTATTAATTCTATAAATTCTTATAAAATCATACAGCAATCTAAAAATTACCAGAAAATTCCAAAATTATCTATATTTAATTCTGGATAATTAAAAGTTAAAATATCTAAATTTTATCAGAAATAAACATCCAAATATTAATATCCATCATCAAATAATTCACCAAAATTCACATAAAATCACATAATAAATATTTATTGATACAAATAATTACGTAATATTTCTCAGACGTTATATTCAGCATCTAACAAATCCAGCTTTTCTTGTATTTCCAATAGAGTCTCATTGCTAGAGATACTCAATTGGTCATCCAGTCTGAAGAATCTTTTAACACCCTTGTGATCCATGAATTCCATCAGCTAATAAGGCCTCAAATGCACTCTATTTCCTGTGAAGGGAATTGATAGAGTTTTTGGGAGTGCATCTTTGGCCTTATTACTCCTTAGATCTTCTATCTTCTTTAGGACCAATTTTCTTGTAGTTACATTAAAACCAAAGTTTTTCTTGAAGGATGAGAAGACCTTTATCAGTACAGATTGGCTTTCTTGAAGTATCCTTTGAAGGGGCCATGTGATCTATTTCCATCCCTTGTAATTAAACACTAGTCTTTCAGGAAAATGTCTGTGAGCATCAATTCTTCTTACCTCTTCCAATTTATCTAAGTAGAGATTTATATCAGAAAATTACTTGATGTCATATATGTAGAGTAGATCTCCCTTGTTGACAGTTGGTTGAGTTTTGGCTAAGGCTTTGGTTCTGAGAGTCACAGGCTTGACCTTCTTGGTTGCTCTGATCTTTGTTTTCTTTGGCTTGTTAAAGATAGGTAAATTGAATTCAGGAATTGGAAAACTTTCCCAGTCTATTGGCTCATCCTTGGAAATTATAAGCTCACCATGAAAATTCTTTGTTGGATCCACCTTGAATTCCTCATGTACCACTGAGGGCTTGGATGTTTGAGTTGAAGTTGTAGACTGTGTGGGAATGTAGTCTTCCATTTCCTCATCACTGAAGTCCAATTTTCTTTTGGAATGAAGCTTGTATCTGAATTTTCTTTTCTGTTGAGGTTCATTTTGCATTTTCTGATCTAGAGATTCAGTAATCATAGGTGGTTTCTCAGAAATCTCAGTTGTAGTTTTAATAGCTTGAAGTTTGCCCAAGATAGCAGCTTGCTTCTTCTTTTGTTTGAGCTTTTTAGTATCTAAGGTAGCCTGCTTCTTTTCTTGTTAAATTCTTTTCTTTTCTTCCTTCTTGGCTTCTACAAACTGAGCGTGTCCAACCACCACATAGATTTTCTTACCATTCCTGTAAATCTTGGCTATTCTCTTTTCAGCACTGAATCAGTTGGATCTTTGAAGAATGCAATTGCCCTTGCCAACAGCTTCTTTTCATCTGACCTTGGTATTTCAAACATAAAATTCACAGGATTTTTGTTTGAGAACTTTGGATAGTTCTTTTTAGGCTTCAAATCCAGATTGGCCTTTGGAGGCTTGATGCATGAAGGTTGGCCCTTTTCCAAGCTACCTAGACTCATTTCATTCACAGAGATCTGCTTGACTTGTGAGTGGTGATGAAAGATCTTGTCTGGAGTCTGTATTTGACCAAATTTCTTCTGAATTTCTTCATCTAATTTCTTCCACTTGTCATCCAATTTCTTCTCAACAGCTACAACATCAAGCATTTTAATATTTGACTTTGAATCAAGCTTAGCAACTGATATTTGGATTATATCAATGTTGTCCAATACTAGTGACTTTGGCAATGTAATTTATGGACCTATTACTTGGCTGATTTGAACATTTAACACATGTTCCCCTCACTAGTTTGCCCTCGTTGACTAACCGGGATGATTGAATCTGTCTCCCCCTTTTTGTTATCATCAAGTGGAGTGGAGGTAGAAGTTTGTGCAACCACCAGTTTTTGAAGAAACTGAGTTTGCTATGCTTGATGTAGATGAATAGCTGTGAAAGAGGCTTCTACTGCTTTCAGTCTTGTGTCTAGGGAATCCACTTTAGTTGCAAGAGTAGAATTCTTCCTCAATTATCTGTTGATGTCAAATACTGTTGTATCTGGGAATTTAGCATTCAATCTATCAGAGACATCCTTCTTGATTTGGTCAATCTCAGTTTTGATTAAAGTGACATCTTAATTGTGTTGAAGAGCTTGAATTTGATGTAATTATAGAGAGTTGAGATGTGCTTGTAGAAGTTTCTTGGTGCTAGCATTAGTAGTGGCTTGAAGAGCAGTGTGTGTTTGTTGAATGATGTGAAAAAGCGTTATCTTGAAATATTGCTCATCACACTATTTAGAAAACACCCAAGATGGAATGTTGTTCTAGAGCTAGGGCCTGCTTCTCCCCATATGTCCATGAACTTTTCTTCATCACCATCACTATCTTCATCTCCAAAGAACTCTTCAGACTCACCAGTTCCATGGTCAACATCATCACCAGCTTTAGGTGGCATGGCTGTGATGGCATCCTTTGCTCTTTACATTGAGGCAGTTGTATGCACCAATTTAAGCATCTTTTCTGTAGCCTCATTGTCCTGTTCATCCAGGACTTGATATACTGACACAGGGTGAGTAAATGCCTCAGCCTCAAAAGAAACAGAGTCTAAAACAACTAGATATTCTTGCTGAATTAGTTGTCTCTTGTCAGCCTCATTGACATTCATTAACTCACTTATAATGGGCTCTTCCCATTCAGTTGTGCCTACTTTTCTCTCATTTTCTCTCTTTTCTTGCATCAAGGGCTCCCCTTGGCTCACCACCCTCACACCCTCACCTTCACTTACTAAGGTGGAACTCCTCTCACTCTCTTTTTCCAGGCTGGAAGAAATAGCCTGCATTGGTTCACTACTTTCCTCTCCTTATGCCTGAGAGCAACTCAACCTCTCACTCAATTCACTCCCTTCCCTCAGTCCTAAGAGTGATTTTACAACTACTAACTCATCTACACTTGTAAGAATTGTTGAAATTTCAGTGTGTGTAGAGAGTAACGACGGATGAGGAACATCCATCGGGGCAGTAGTTAGGATAGCCGACGGATGACTGCTATTAGGCACATCCGTCGGGATACAATCACTAACCCACGGATGAATAATATCCACCAGAATAGAAGAAATGAATGAGTTTGGAGTGGAGACTATTGTAGACTTTGTGCATATTGATGATAATTTGGGCACAGATGTCTCAATAGTTCCTGAAAGAATTGGAAAGTGAGCCAACAAATCATCCAAAAGATGATGCTCACTTGCACTAGATTTTGGCTTCCCCAACAGAGTTAAAGAAGGGGAATTAGGAATTGATGTGTTGATCATATCCACATCTAGAGAATTTGTGGGAGAGTTTGGTGTTTGTGGTGCTTCTATGATTAAAGATTTTGTCTGTGACTCCATATTTATTGGAGCCACATCAATTTGAATTTGAGATGGTGCAGTGACTGAGTCTTTAGCTTCAGTTTGCACTGTGTGTGTTCTCTGTGCATCCCCAATGGTTTTGGATATCTTCTTTCTAGCATAACTTTGGGGTGCACTTGTGTCCCTTACCCTCTTGGCCTGTGCTCCTGGTTGGGAGCTTGTTTCAATAGTAACATCCTTTTGGGAGGATGAAACTAGAAGTGAGCTGATTTCCTTATTAATCACCATAATTTGTTGGGAAACTGTGGTGTGGCTAGGCTTAGGCACACTTACCTCTCCATCCTTATCCTTGGGGTTTCTTTGGTGTTCACCCTGTCCCTCACCTAACTTACCACCCTTCACACTCCCCTTTTTAGTTTTGGTTGATTTTGCAACTGGTTTCTTTTGAGAGAAACCAGAGGGGGTTTTCTTTGATTTGGATTTTGAAATTTTTGTTTTGGTGGCTTGGGTAGGCATCTGTTTGGTCATTGACACAGATGCCATAGCCACACTCAAAGGCAAAGAAATTTGAGAGGTTGGAATAGTAGAGACAGTGGTGCTTATCTCACTTACCTTAGGGCCCTCCATGATTGGAAAATAGAAAAGGGGCACCTCATTGTGATGAGTTGCTCTGTTAAGATCTGCAAGCACTCTCGTTTCTTGAACCCAACAATCTAGTTTGTTGGTTGGGTTCTCAATAACAATATCCTCAACAAAATGTTTAGCAAGAATCATAAAGAATCTAGCATAATAGATATTTTTAGTTCTCTTTTTAATTTCCCCTAACTTGTAACCTAACTCAAACATGATCATGTCACTATAATTATGGTACTTATCAGTAACTGGTATATAAAGCATGTTAAGCATGGCAGTGTTGACAGAATCAAAGTTACTAATGTTACCAGAAAATACTTTGGTAACTAAATCACACAAATAACTCCACTTTTTCTAAAGACCTAGCCTTCTAATCTCACTTAACATAGTGGTAGGAAGAGCATAGCCAATAGAATTAAGCATGGTAAATTAGCATCTGTGTGTGGTTCAGTAGTAGTGTTCTCAGGAATCTTAAAGCATGCTTGAATTACATCACTGTAAATGCAGTATTGCTTACCTTTGAGAGTAAAAGTTATGGTTTTGTTAGTAGACTGGTACACAACAGTTGTTCATATCTCTTCCACAACTTCACAGTAGATTGTGGGTGATTCCAACATAGCATAACTGAGTTTGCATTCCTTCACAAAGTCCATCATTTTGTGAAAATCTTCAGACGCTGGAATTTCCTTGTTCACAAGAGCTACGAAAATGTTTTTCTCATAGATAAATCCAGACTGAGACATGATTTTGACTACTGGTGCCATTGTTAAGGTGAGGAAATTTGCAGAGAGAGAGAGAGAGTATCTGCTTTGAAGAAGAGAATTAGAGAAATTGCTTTGAGAATGATAAAAGAAAAGAATAAAAATGAATTTAGCTTTTATACCATCTTAGAAATAAACTATCAAAAGTAATAAAGTAAAATAAAGTAACCAATCAAAATAGCCTAAAATAGCCGTTTAAAAATAAAATAAACTGTCGACATTCTATCAATTATCCGTCGTGACATTCTTACAGACTGTAAGTATATCCGATAGATAATGTTCAGTACTTTTAACGGCTAGGATGTAGGAAATTCGACAGATGAGGATAAAACAATTATCCGTTGGGTATAAAATAATCCAGAAAAATAATTGATTTTTACTAAGCTATTCTATTTCGACGGATGATCAAACTCGATGGATAATGAGCATCCGTCGAGATGTAAATTTTGACTTAGCCAAAATTTCATCTAAAACAGAAAAATCAATTAAGTTTCTGGATGCATCATAACTTGCAAAATTATCAGAAATAATTTAAGAATAATTAAGTATACCTAACTCACTTACCAACCTAGAAAAGGTGGATTCATCAAGTGGCTTGGTAAAAATATCTGCAAGCTGCTTCTCACTTGGAACAAAATGAAGTTCCACAGTACCATTCATAACATGTTCTCTAATGAAGTGGTACTTGATGTCTATATGCTTTGTTCATGAATGATGTACTGGATTTTCAGTGATGGCAATTGCACTTATGTTATCACAGAAAAAAGGAATTATGTCCACTTGTAGACCATAGTCCAACAATTGGTTTTTCATCCATAGAATTTGTGCACAGCAACTACCAGCAATAATGTATTCAGGTTCAGTTGTAGAAGTAGATACTGAATTTTGTTTTTTACTGAACCAGGATACAAGCTTGTTTCCTAGAAATTGACAGGTTCCTTTTGTACTTTTTCTATTTATTTTACAACCTGCATAATCTGTATTTGAATAACCAGTTAGATCAAAACCAGAATCGCTAGGGTACCAAATGCCAAGTTTTGGTGTTCCCTTGAGATATCTTAAAATTCTCTTAATAACTACTAAGTGAGATTCTCTAGGATCAGCCTGAAATCTAGCACAAAGACAAGTAGCAAACATTATATCTGGCCTACTAGCTGTTAAGTACAAAAGTGAGCCAATCATGCCTCTATAGCTTGAAATATCCATAGACTTTTCAATAGTGTTTAATTCAAGCTTAGTTGCAGTGGCCATAGGAGTTTTTGCAGATGTGCAATCCATTAGATCAACTAAAAGATCATAAATATATTTGGTTTGACTAATGAATATGCCATCACTAACTTTCTTAACTTGTTAGCCATGAAAGTAAGTTAGTTCTCCCATCATGCTCATTTCATACTTACTTTGCATCAATTTGGCAAACTTTTTGCAAAGTTTTTCATTTGTAGAGCCAAATATAATATCATCTACATAAATTTGAACAAGTATACTAGAGTTATTAACATTTCTAAAGAATAAAGTTTTGTCAACATTACCTCTTGTGAAGTGATTTTTTAAGAGAAACTTTGATAAAGTATCATACCAGGCTCTAGGTTCTTGTTTCAATCCATAAAGTGCTTTCACAAGATAGTAGACATATTCTAGAAAATTTGGATCTTCAAAACTAGGAGGCTGACTGACATAGACTTCCTCCTCCAAATCTCCATTCAGAAAAGCACTTTTGACATCTATCTGATAGACTTTGAAATTGGCATGTGTTGCATAGGATAAGAAAATTCTGATGGCTTCAAGTCTTGTAACAGGAGCAAAAGTTTCATCAAAATCTATTCCTTCTTGTTGACAGTAGCCCTTAGCAACCAATCTAGCTTTTTTCCTGAAAACTATGCCATTTTCATCCATCTTGTTTCTGAATACCCACTGTGTCAATTGGATTATTTCCTTTAGGTTGGGGTACCAACTTCCATACCTTGTTCCTTTCAAATTGGTTTAGCTCTTCCTTAGCTAAAACCCAATCAAGATCCAATAGAGCTTCTTCTACCTTCTTTGGTTCTTCCTTAGAAAGAAAGCTGTTATACAGATATTCTTCTTGAATTGATTTCCTTGTTTGAACTTTAGAAGATGCATCACCAATAATGAGCTCAAAAGGGTGATCTCTAGTCCATTTTCTCTGTTATGATAGATTAGCTCTAGATGAAGAGGCCTCATTGTTGTCTTGATGTATGACTGAGTTTTGATTATAAGAAGCTCCCCCTGAGTTTGTGGATCTTTGACTTAAAGATGGGGTTCTTTCTGTAAGTGATATATTTTGACTCTCAGCTTCTCTTATTGTTACGACGGATGATGCACTTTGTATCTCGACAGATGAAGCTAATTGTCTACCGACGGATGAAGCATTATGTAACTCGACGGATGTTGAGTTATGTGCTTCATTAGTTGAAGATTTTTCTGCATTTTCCTTAGTCACTGTTTCTTGATCACTTTCATCATCACTGTCATCACTAACCATCTCAACGTTATCGAATTTGAGGCTCTCATGGAAATCTCCATCTTGTAGTCCTTCAATCTTTTTATCATCAAACACAACATGTACAGATTCCATAACAATGTTGGTTCTTAGATTGTAAACTCTATATGCTTTTCCCACAATATATCCAACAAAAATTCCTTCATCTTCTTTGGCATCAAACTTTCCATATTGATCAGTTTGATTCCTTAAGATATAGCATTTGCAGCCAAAGACATGAGAAATTTAGAGTTTGGATTCCTATTCTTGAATAATTGGTAGGGTGTCATGCATTTTGCTTGATTAACCAAAGAAATATCCTAAGTGTAGTATGCAGTATTCACAGCTTCAGCCCAAAAATATGTTGGTAACTTTGATTCTTCTAGCATTGTTCTTGCAGCTTCAATAAGAGATCTGTTTTTCCTTTCCACCACTCCATTTTGTTGTGGAGTTGTAGCTGCAGAGAACTCATGCATAATCCCATTCTCTTCACAAAATGATCTCATCACAGAATTCTTGAACTCAGTTCCAATGTCACTTTTGATTCTTCTTACTTTAAAGTCAGGATGATTGTTGACTTGCCTTATGTGATTGATGATGATTTCACTAGCTTCATCTTTGGACCTTAGAAATATGTCCAAGAGAACTTTGAGAAATCATCTACAATTACTAGGCAATATCTTTTCCTTGAGATGGACAACACATTGACTGGTCCAAACAAATCCATGTGCAACAGTTGCAAAGGTTCTTCAATTGTTGAATCAAGCTTCTTTCTGAATGATGCTTTAATCTGCTTTCCTTTCTGGCGGGCATCACACAATCCATCCTTAGTAAACTCCACTTGAGGAATACCTCTGACCAATTCTTTCTTGACTAGCTCATTCATGATCTTAAAGTTTAGATGGGATCGCTTCTTATGCCATAGCCAACTTTCATCTTGACTTGCTTTACTGAGAGATAAGTTACTGAGTCTGCATTTGATGAGTTGAAATCAGCTAGGTACACATTTTCTTTTCTCACTCCAGTAAGAACCATTTTGTTGCTCTTTTTATTGGTCACAACACAGGCTTCTGAATTGAAAGTGACTGAGTTGCCCTTATCACAAAGCTGGCTGATACTCAACAAATTATGCTTGAGTCCATCCACTAGGGCAACCTCTTCAATGATGACATTATCCTTTGAAATCAAGCCATATCCCATAATATAACTCTTGTTATCATCTCCAAAAGTGATACTTGGGCCAGCTCTTTCCTTGAACTCAGTGAGCAGGGTAGAATCTCCAATCATGTGCCTTGAGCAACCACTGTCTAGATACCAAAGATTCTTTCTATTTCCCTGCACACATCAAAACCAAATCAAGTTGATTTTGGTACTCAAGTTTCCTTGGGTCCTGCCTTGTTAGCCTTTTTCTTTGGTTTCTTAGGTTTGACCTCATTTGATTTAGGGATCTCAGATTCATCCTTAGTCATTTGAGTTGGACCTTTGAAACCAGTCATTGAAACAGAATTATCATGCATATTTTGGTTTACATGAAAATGCATGTTATTTGCAAACATGTTATTCCTGTAGGGTATGCTAAATGGCATTTGAGGCATACTAAATGCAGCATAATAAGGATTATGTATAAATGGCATATTAGAAAATTGTGCATTCATATTCTGAGCAGGAATAACATTCATAGGCATTGCAGACATGGCAGTCATGTTGGAAAAAGAAGAAGGTGCAGACATGGGATTAGGCATAGAAATCTTGCAATTAACAGACAAGTGATTAACACTACCACACTTAACACAGATTTTTCTTGGTGCATATTTATCAGGTGTGTAGTTGTTATGTTTGTTAATCCCTACCTTCCCATTTCTATTGTTTTTCTTTTTAGCATATGTTTTAACCTCAATCTTTTCCAGTCTATCATTCAATTGCTTGATAGACATATGACCAACATTAGCTTTCTTTTCTTTTCTAACTTGACTTGATTCTCCTGGAACAAAGTTTTTAGAAACTGATCCATATTTCTCATTCAATTTAACTAACTTAGCTTTGCTAATTGGTTTACTCACAACCGACAGATGTGGCTCCTTGTCTCTCGATGGATAATCCTTTTAATTATCTGAACGATGATTTTTATCATCCGTCGAGTCCACATCTGTAAAGAGTCCTTCAACTAGATTGGAATCAACCTTCTCTTTGCTCTTTTTCCAGGCTGCATCATAAAAGGATTCTATACCTTGAACTTTAGTAATTTGAGCATGAACATCTCTAGATGATTTCCATGCTTTAATTACTTCCTATTCTCGTTCAAGTTGCTTTCTTAAAATCTCCTCTTTCTTTAAGGATTCAGTAAGTTTATCCTTAGCAACCTTGCATTCTAATTTCAATTTTTCAAGCTCAATAAATTGAGACTCTAGCACATTATTCCTCTCACTTAAAAACAAATTATTTTCTTTAATTTTAGCATTTTCCTTAGTGAGGGACTTAAGTGTAACACACAAGTGATATAACTCAGTAGACATGTCATTTATTGCATCATTACACTCAGCTTTAGACAAATGAGCTAGATTGGTTGTGATTACCTGATTGCTTGATGAACTTGTTTATGTTTCATCTGACTTAGCCATTAGGGCTAGATTAACATAGTTGATTTCTTCATCTTCATCCAGTCCATCTGTAGCCCAACCATTCTCCTGTGTGATGAAAGCCCTTTTCTTTTGCTTGAGCATCTCAAAGTATTTCCACTTATAATCAACAGGCTCAAACTTCTTTTTGCTAGAATCAGACTTTCTACACTCACTAGCAAAATGACCTACCAAGCCATATTTAAAACATTTGAATTTTGACTTATCAACCATGTTTCTTCTTGGCTTGGCTGCTCCAAAATTCTTCTTGAATTTGAGCTTGGCAAATCTCCTGGATAAGAATGCTAGATGCTCATCAATGTCATCCATGTCATCTTGTCTCAACTGTTCTTCATTTTCAGCTACCAACCCTTTACCCTTGTTTTCACAAACCTTTGATGTAGATTCAACAGCTTCCACCTTCACCTCTTTCTCCTTCTTTAGTTCAACAACTAGTGCAATGGATCCTCCCTTCTTTCTTTATTTCTCCATTTTTTCATCTTGCTCTATTTCAAGCTCATAGGTTTTCAGGATGCCATATAGTCTCTCCAAGATGAACTCCTTGTAATCTTGTGAATTTCTCAATGAGACTGTCATTGGCTTCCACTCCTTTGGGAGAGATCTAAGGAACATGAGGTTAGAGTCTTTTGTCTGATAGACTCTTCCATGCAGTTTTAGAGCATTCAGTAGTTTCTGAAACCTACTAAAAATATCAGTAAGTGGCTCACTTTCTTCACAGTGAAAATGCTCATATTGCTGAATCAAGAGTTGCATCTTGTTTTCCCTTACTTGCTCAATACCATCACAAATAATCTGTATTGTGTCCCAAACCTCTTTGGTTGTTTTATAGTTAATGATGTTATCAAACATATCACCATCAACACCATTAAACAGTATGTTCATGGCCTTCTTATCTTTCCTGACTTGTTCAATGTCTGGATCAGACCATCCATGCCTAGGTTTTGGAACTGATGGTTCATTCCCTGTAGCAGCTCTCATAGGGACATGAGGACCTCTTTCAATGCAGTCCATATAAGCTTTATCTTGAGAAAGAAGATGTAGATGCATCTTCACCTTCCAGTGGTGATAGTTGTCTTTATCCAGAAATTGAATTTTAACTCCAACATCCTTTTTGTTCATCTTGTTGATTGTTGTGATCTTTACACTCTTTGTACTTCAAGAGCTTGCTCTGATACCAATTGTTATTCCCTAACAATACAAAAAGAATTACAGAAGGGGGGTTGAATGTAATTCTGGCTACTTTTGAGATTTTAAGAATTTTTAAACTTATTATATATATATAATAGTGTTTGATTCGCTGTAATGCGGAATTAAAGAGTAATAGAAATCAAATCACTAAGTAATAAAACACAAGCTTTAAGACTTAAAGGACGGTATAGGACCAACAAATATTTATATAAACAGTAGGGAGAGTAATATAGTAAGACTAAGACATCGTATGCATATTATATATAACTAAGTCATGGCAAAACATAAAAATTAACACAAAATATTAAAATATGATATGAACAAGAATAGGATTTAAAATTACTTGGAAACGCTTTTGATTATATAACTGAAAGCAATCTGCTAGTCTTTTTGTACAATTTGAGAAAACTTGAGAATAAACTTCGGAAATATGAACTGCTATCGCTGGTACAAGATGTGTATATTATCTGCTCTCTAATTTCAAGTGTGTTTATTACTCTCTTCTTCTCCTTATTTATAGAAGGATGAGGAGTCTAAATTCTTGAAACAACATCATTCTTTTTCTTGTAGTGGAGTTCTGCTTTCCTGAGTGGACAGCTTGACTTGAGTAGGAGGTCCTCTTTTTCTTAGTGGAGGGGCTGCTTTCTTCATAGGATTTTGAGTATGATTCCTCTTCCACCGAAAGTTGCTTTGTTTAGAGAATAATGTTGAGTTGCTCTCAGTGGGAATTTTTTTTTGTCTTCTTTCTCTTCTTTTGAATAATGCTGAGTTAGTCTCAGTGAGAAGTGTCTTCTTTGTCTTCTTTTGTGTCTGCTGCTTATTTTACGGGTTTTTGAGGGAGAAATGCCGATATAATGAAAACTAGATACAAAATTTAAATGTTGCACAATATCTTTTTTAAGTACTTTTTACCGTTTTACCCCTAATAATTTGCAGTATAAAAGTATCTATATAAACTGATTATAATAATGAAATAAAGGAAAACTAAACAATATAAAATTATGTAAATTTGCATGAAATTTATGGGGGTATTTTGGACTTTTTCTTCTTTTTTCTTTTTTTTTGTGTTTTCAATCAGTGCAAACTACAGGGGAAAATATCCAGTGACAGTCATCTTCATTGTCATCTCCTAAATGAACCGGACTGCTGTCGTCGTCGGAATCATAAATTGAATTTGCGAGTTGAAGTAAGGATTCTTTGTATTGGCTTCTGGTTTTTGCTTGGGCTGATAATGTCCGGGCATTTGATTTTTGGGGAAAGAAAGTGGAAACTTCTTTGTTGGTAATAAAATTTTGACTTGATAACCATTTTTTACTGATCTCTTTGGAAATCTTTTGGTCTTCTTTGAAATTGCTCCACCATTTGACTTTAAAGGACCGAACAATACAGGACTGTATTTGGTTGAAATGAATTTTAAACTCCCAAGAACAGACCCATGGAAGAAAGAAATTTGAGCATAATATTAAAAGAGGAGGAAAACGTCTTTCGTATTCTGTGGGTTTGAAGTGTGTTTTGAATAGTTTTAGACATTCAGATGCATTTGGAGTAAGAATTTCTTCAATTGCTCCGAAGAAATCCCACCATTGCAGGAACCAAACAGGGAGTTCCTAAACTTGGATTATGGTGTTAAAATAAAATAACCAGGAATGACTATTATTCTGATTTTGGATAAAGAATGAATTGTGCCATGCTTGCTAGTAATCCCAGAATATGAGGAGCAGCGGTTTAATTATCTTTTGAAGTTTGAAGGAAAAAAATTTGGACGGTGGAGTTTTTGGCCCCATTGACTTGGGTGGATGACCTTTTGTATTTGACATGTTGTGTATGAAGGCGTTGAGTGTTCTCTATCCTGGGCATTATAAAAATGTTTAAACGTGACCGATTCAGTAGACAAGAGAATGGCTTGATAATAGTCATTATTTTTTGATAGATCCCAGTGTTTGAACATCCATCCTTTAGGGAAAACATTTGAAATTTCTAGGGAGGCATCGTCATTGTTAAATCCTCTTTCGACTGATATTATTTTTTGATGATTTCTTTTGGTATAGTAATCAGAATTGGATTTTGAAAAGTTTGACTAGCTGACTACTACCTCCTGGTTTTGCATCTTTGGGGTATCAATTTCTAATTTTGACATAGGTCTCTGAGGAACTAAAAGGGTTAGGATTTGAAAACTGACTGATTATGTAGTTAGAAAGGGAGTATTTGTAGGTAGGCTGGAAGAAGTGTTTTGTTGGGTAACTTTAGTTGATTTTTCTGAAGAGCATTGGGAGGCTGTTGAGGGATTTTGGAAGTTGAGACCATGGGCTTTGATGATTTGAATGGCTAGAAATAAATTATTGTCTTCTTCATCTGCAATTACCTTATCGATCCAGGATGTGATCGATTTTCCTGAAGAAGTACTCGCTTTTCTTTGTTGAGTGACCGGGAGTTGTCCGGGAAAGGCTGGGGTTTTTCCCCCACCTCTGCCTTTTCGAGGCATGAGACTATCTATTTTGTAGAAACTCACGAGTCAGGAAATCAGGGACACAGTTCATATCTCTATTAATGTGTTCAATATCAAAATCAAAAATGCTTAATAATGCTTGCCATCTGGCAAAAATTTGTTTTGATGCAATATTTTGGACATCTTTTTGTAAAACCTCTTTTACAGATTTACAATCGACTCTAAGGAGAAATTTTTGATTTAATAAATCACTCGGAAATTTTGTAATACATAAAAAAATTGAAAGTATTTCCTTTTTATAGTAGAATAATTTCTTTGACAATCATTCCAATGTGCATATGTAAACTGGATTATTTGATCTTTACCATTGACTACTTGTTTTAGTATATCGTCGTATCCTAACTCAGAAGCATCTGTTTCAACTACTTTAGAAGCATTTGGATCAGCTAGGTGTAGACAAGGGATTCCAGAACCTGAGCTTTAATTTGTCGAACGATTTCGGTATGTTCAGATGACCAAGGGATGGGATTTGTTTTAAGGCGGTCGTGTAAGGGCTTGGCTATCCTATTGATGTTTGGAAAGAAGTCTAGGACATAGTTGAGACTTCCTAAAAATCTTTGGAGTTGGGTTTTATCTGTGATTTTATCGGGAAATTTTGTTGCAAAAGTTAGGACTCTTTCAATTGGTGTAACTGTTCCTTTTGATATGTAGTGGCCAAGAAATCTTACATGAGTTTAAAATAGGGAAATCTTGGATTATGATATGACTAAACTATTTTTCCTAGATACATGGCAGAAAGTTTTAGGGTGTTTGAAATGATGTTCAATAGATTCTGAAAAATCTAGAACATCATCAATATATACTATACATAATGTAGAATATTCATTGAATATGTCATTCATAATTCTTTGGAATTCGCTAGGGGCAGTTTTGATTCCAAATGGAAGGACATTCCATTCATACTGTCCGAATGGGACCGTAAAAGTGGTTTTATATCTATCTTTTGGGTGGATTTGAATCTGCCAAAATCCTGTTTTTAATCAAATTTGGAGAATATTATCGAAGATCTTAATTTTTGTAAAAGGTCTTTTTATTAGGTATAGGGTATCGTACCCATCTTAGGGCTTTATTTAGAGGCTTATAATTGATAACTAGCATTCGTGTCCCTCTCTCAATTTCAACATTTTTGTTTACATATAAAGCTGCATAGGACCACGGGGATCTGGATTTTGATATGATTCCTTTGGATTCTAGATCGGTGATCTCTTTTCTGCAATATTGTTCTAGGTCGGAGATCTTTTGGATAGGTCTCGCTTTAGTTGGTATTTCCTTCTCATTAAAATTTTTTTATATAAGGTAAATCAATCATATGTTGTTTTCTATGCCAA
This sequence comes from Apium graveolens, assembly GCF_009905375.1. Classification (NCBI taxonomy): domain Eukaryota; kingdom Viridiplantae; phylum Streptophyta; class Magnoliopsida; order Apiales; family Apiaceae; genus Apium; species Apium graveolens. The sequence goes on from NC_133647.1 coordinate 86,065,527, forward strand.
AATGCATTTGGTAAGTATGAACAGAGTTCCACTTCTATTTGTTTTAGTAATTTTAAGATTTTTTCTTTAATAAAGGGGTCTTGTAACTGCTTCTCAATCTTGTGAGAGGAAAGGTCTTGTTTTAGATGTGATAATTGTATATGTTTTCCTTGTATTAAGGCATTTATCTCGTTATTATATATAGAATATGCCTTTATTATATTGAGGTTCCTTGTTTTGGGTTTTTCAAGAAATGGGAAGGTAAGTTTGGTGTCATGGGTTTTGAAAGTAATACCTTCGTCGGTGACGGTGTAGGGGGTTATTAAATTGAAGAAAGGTATACCTAATATGACAAGATGATATATTCCTTTAACTAGGAGAAAAGATGTCTTAATTTGGAAGGTTTTATTATTGATAGAGGCATCAACCTTACTAACTACATTGAGGTTTGAGTTATTAGCGGCGGTTAATTTTTCGTTGGTATATTGATGAAATATTTTTGGTATTATTTCTTCTTTAATGCAATTCAAATCTGACCCTGTATCGAATAAGGCAATGGTATCTAAGATAAAGTCATATGAGAAGACAACTTTGACTTATATGAGATATTTTCGGTAGGTAACTTGTCTTAATTCATATAAGAAATCTTCATCTTGTTCAGGAGTATTTTTTAAACTGCTTAGTTGTTTTTGTTCAGTATTTTTCTCTTCTACTTAATGAACTAGAAGGACATTTAAAGCTTTAGAATCTATCTTCTGTGGTTCTTTAAGGATTTTTAATTCTTCTTTGATTTCTTTGTGTAGGTCTTGTATTGTTGGAACGGATTTCTGGTTAGGTTTTTGTTTTTTATTATTGTGGTCAAGGCATATGTAGTTTTTGTTGATGGGAAAATAGAAGGTTTTTATTCTGGTTTGGGTTCAATTGGTTGTTGTAGTAATTTTCTAAGAGCTCTTTTCTTATTTTGGGATCAGTTATCTTTTCTATAATTTCGAGAGAATGTTCCTCATTTCTGGTTAGGACGTTGATTCGTCTGTCTTTAGAGGAGGAATTGTGAGAGGAAGAAGAGCTTGTTGCAATCTCATCTATTTGAAGAGGTTCATCATTTCCAGATATTTCAGATGTCTCAGAGTCGGAAGATTCAAGGAGTAAAGCTGATATTTTGTTGGATAGGCTTTCTTCTATGTCTAAATCTTGTATTTTCCTATTAAGTCTGCAGAATCTAGATATATGTCCCTTTTTTCCGCATTTGTAACAAGTTATATCTTTATTGGTTGGTTTAGTAAATCTATTTTTGTTGAAAGGTTTTTTGTTGTAAGAAGGTTTATTGTTATTATTAAAGGAAGGTTTATTATAGAACGGTTCTGCTAATTTTTTGTAGAAATGTTTAGACTTTATGAAAGATCTTTTCTGATAAGGTCTTTGATATGGCTTGCATTCGCCATTACATTTTGTTTTTTAAATAGCTTTTGTTGGGATTATAGTCAAACTGTTGACAGAAAGTACCTAATTCCTGCTTTTTTCTTTTCATTTCCCATTTGAGATGTCTTTGGAGTTTTAAATCTTGACAAATCTTTAGGCCTTCTCGTTGTGTCTGGCTTATGAGTTGGCCATATGTCAGGTTTTTGTAAGGTATCGGGCTTCCGTGTTCAGTTATTAAAGAGGTTCTAACTCTTTCACCGAGTAAGGTTGGAAGTCCGGCTAAGAATTTTTCCTTCCAATTTGCATGGTTCGAGTCTTATCTAAGCATGACTCTGGTAATGAAAGTAGTTTTATATCTTTGGAAATCACCAAGTTTTTTACATTTGAGATTATGTAAAAGCTCAGCATTCTTATCTCTCAGGTGAGAAGGGTCACCAATGAAGTGGTGTGTTATGACTAGAATGAATTGTGCTACTGCTCCTTAGATCTGGTTTCCTTGTTCATCGAAAATGGGTTTTCCCTCTTCATCTTCCCTAATGGAATTTAGGATTTCAAGATGATTTTCAGGGGTAAGGTGATAGTCTCGCCAACCTTTTAATTGGCCAGAGAACCCTACTATGAGTAATTCAGCTATAGCTTTGTCCGGGGTTTCTATTTGGGTTGTATAAGCATTGGCTTCCATGGTCATTTATTGTAAATAATTTAGAATGTTATATTCAGACATTCGGTCTATATTCCATTCATAAACAGAGGATGCATTGAATTTAGACTGGGTTAAAATTTCAGGTCTATTTTCAACTCCAATGTCTGGGGCTGTGAATTTTGGAATCATTTGTCAGAGGTCATGAACTTGGGGTATTTCATTAATGAAAACATCTTCATATGAGTCATGATGTATGACATTCGGTTGTTTAGATGAAACACTGTCAGCAGCTATTTGGATTGTGGAAGAGGAAGCTTCAAGTCTGCTAAGATGGTCTTTGATGGCTTTAACGAATTATGGTCTATTTGTTTGAATTTGTTGTTGGCTTTGTCTAGAAACTTGGTATGGCTTAAATATGGGTTTTTGGTTATTAATACTTTTGGGGAAATCTATTGTTTTTTGAATCTGGTCTTCTATTTGGTTTAATTGACTTCCCATGCTATTTAGGTGGGTGTTTATGTAATTAAAAGTAAGGATTGTATTCCTAGTATTTTTTAGTATGTCATCATCTGGTCTCTTGATGGGGTGTGCCTCGATTTTTTCACTATGAACTGTTAGTGTGACATTTCTAAAAAGGTAGGTGGTGTGATTATATAGTTCCGCTGCTTGTTTTCCATTGTTTCTGTTTTTGGCTCATGCTTCGAGTGATGGGGTTTAGGGAATTTGTGAATGGGAAGAATAAGTTTTGGTCAAAGGAGTAAATTTCCAACCAATCAAAGAATAACATTTGGATTTTGTTTTGGTTGAGATATTCATAATAAGTTTTTTGAAGTTGTCTCTTTTGTTCTTTGAAGTTGGTAAAAAAACCAATTTCTTTTTTCAGTATTTTGGGGAGAGTAGAACTCTTCACGGAGAAAAGTTTTATTGATTTGAAATTCTATTTAAATCACATTTAGCTCACTTAGAATTCCCATATTCTCAGTTATAGCAGAGAAGGTTGGGGATGTTGGTGATGAAGGGGAAACCATGTTTTGGTTTGGTGGTAATTGACTTTGTTTATAGAAAGGGTGAGGTATATTGGAAGAATAATCCACACCACCCATAGATGTATTGGGTATATCTGATGTAGAGTATCTTGGTCTTGAGGAAGTGTTAATGATAAAAAGGGATTTGAGAAATCCTTCCTAAATTTAAGGTTCTTGAGAAAGCATCAGAATATCGAGAACTAATAAAAGGGGCTCGGGATGATCGATCAAATGTAAGAGTGACTCTTCCATTATCATCTTGGTGAACTTGGTGTATTTGTGTGTTTGGTTCTAATCTTTCCGGTAATCTAGGGTGAGCTACCCCTTCTAAAACCCATTCAGTGGGAAGGGAAATGTCATGCCATTTTATGGATCGAGGAATAACTGTGTTAGACCTTGAAAGGTCAGTTTGAAGAAGGATGGTTTCTCCTTTGACGAAAGCATTTTTATGCCAATCATCACCAATGGACATTATTGCTTTGTAATGAATTCGAAAGATTAAAGTAACCGGAATTGATCCTTCTAACATTTTATAGTTGTGAGTTTTAACTTAGAGTGTCATGCTATGGATAACATTTCTGTCTTTAAGAGAAATGGATAAATTTGGATGGCAACTAAAAGAGATGGGTCCGTTACATAAACTTGATTCTATGGAACTTAACAGAGAGTCATTGAACTCAAGGAATCTAGCATCTCTTAAAATGGATAATATTGAGGTATCTAATCCTTCTTTGGTTAAGGGCTTAATTCCTACTTTGACTAGACCTATATGGATGTAATTGTATGATTTTGCTAGTTTTTCTAGGGAACTTTTGGTGAGAAGGTGAATTGTTTCAAATGATTTTGATAGGTGTATGTCCCTTTCTTCGGTTTTGATGGAAGAACTTGAACTATACCATTTTGTATCATAAACTTGGCCTTTTGGGATTTTTGGGATGTCCCAACGCTCTATTGCTTTTTAGAGGTTTTCGACGTTGGTTTCCTCACTATGTGTAATATTTCTTGAGTCTGACGTACTAGTGGAAGAGTTTGAAAGAGATGTAGTTCTGTAGAATACAGAATTCATGTTCTTGGTTCAAAAAAGACGTAGCCTAAGCTTTTGCTTACAATCCTAGAGAAAATGGATTTAATGCCTCCTATGGACTTATAACTGATAAACTAGGCAAAATGACTCGGCAAGGGCTTAGCTATAAAAGTTGATAACTAAGAACAGAGAAACAGTAGGTAAAAATATTATAACTCCCTTATGGCTTAGATGAAGATGCTTTCATTAATGAAATACCCCAAGTTTATGACCTCCGACAAATGATTCCAAAATTCACAGCCCCAAACATTGGAGTTAAAAATAGATCTGAAATTTTAACCCAGTCTAAATTCAATGCATCCTCTGTTTATGAATGGAATATAGACGGAATGTCTGAATATAACATTCTAAATCATTTACAACAAATGACCATGGCATCCAATGCTTATACAACCCAAATAGGAACCCCGGACAAAGCTATAGCTGAATTTTTCATAGCAGGGTTCTCTAGCCAATTAAAAGGTTGGTGGGACTATCACATTACCCCTGAAAATCATCTTGAAATCCTAAATTCCATTAGGGACGATGAAGAGGGAAAACCCATTTTAGATGAACAAAAAAACCCTATCCAAGGAGCAGTAGCACAACTCATTCTAGTCATAACACACCACTTCATTGGTGACCCTTCTCACCTGAGAGATAAAAATGCTGACCTTTTACATAATCTCAAATGTAAAAAACTTAGTGATTTCCAAAGATATAAAACTACTTTCCTTACCAGAGTCATGCTTAGAGAAGACTCGAACCATGCAAATTGGAAGGAAAAATTCTTAGCCGGACTTCCAACCTTACTCGGTGAAAGAGTTAGAACCTCTTTAATAACTGAACACGGAAGCCCGATACCTTACAAAAACCTGACATATGGCCAACTCATAAGCCAGACACAACGAGAAGGCCTAAAGATTTGTCAAGATTTAAAACTCTAAACACATCTCAAATGGGAAATGAAAAGAACAAAGGAGGAATTAGATACTTTCTGTCAACAGTTTGACTATAATCCCAACAAAAGCTATTCAAAAACAAAATATGATGGCGAATGCAAGCCATATCAAAGACCTTATCAGAAAAGGTCTTTCACAAAGTCTAAACATTTCTACAAAAAATCAACAGAACCGTTCTATAATAAACCTTCCTTTAATAATAACAATAAACCTTCCTACAACAAAAAACCTTTCAACAAAAATAGATTTACTAAACCAACCAATAAAGATATAACTTGTTACAAATGCGGAAAAAAGGGACATATATCTAGATTCTGCAGACTTAATAGGAAAATACAAGAGTTAAACATAGAAGAAAGCCTATCCAACAAAATCTCGGCTTTACTCCTTGAATCTTCCGACTCTGAGAAATCTGAAATATCTGAAAATGATGAACCTCTTTAAATAGATAAGATTGCAACAAGCTCTTCTTCCTCTCACAATTCCTCCTCTGAAGACAGAGGAATCAACGTCCTACTCACCCTTACCCTATTATCCTTAACGCTCTCCAAGCTCCTTTGGAGATGAAAATAAAGAAAGATCTTTAACATTATAGATTTTGTTATTTTCTAAAACTTAATCTAGATCGTTCTAATTTTGACTTTAAATATTCTATCACAGTTGTATCAAGAATATAGGGTACAACAGAAGGTTAAAAAGGATTAAAAACTAGGATTAAGAGCTATGGTACGGGAAATGGGAGCAGGCTCATACGGAATAGAAGCAGATGTAGAATATAAAAAATATAAATTCCTAAAACAAAAAATATTTATAGATAGTGGAGCAGATCTATGAGTGTTCTCACGAGGTTCTAACTTATTATATTCTTCTTAAGCAAAACGGAGCTGATATCTTCCTTTGTTGCGATCCGTCGTGTAATGGATCGAATGATTGTCAAGTTATCTCATCTAATGATCATGAGAAGTTCGAGGATCTTCAAAGTAAGGGATGTAATCTGTTAGGTCCTCAATATGTACTTTCATGTGCAAAAGAACGTCGGGTGCTGCCTAAACAAGGGTACACGTGTTCTCTCGCACTAAATGGGGTCAGAGTATTAGCATCTAGTTTTGACTTGGAGGAGAAGAATCAGATTGGTAAATTGGTGACAGCAATGGGAGGTGCGCTGCACATGAAAGCATTATTAGATGTTAGCTTTGTAATTGTAAAGAGTGTCCTAGCTGCAAAATACAAGTGGGCTGTAAAGACTCTCAAGCTGATTGTTACTATAAGTTGGCTATATCAATGTTGGAAACAGCATCGTGTTGTTCCACAGGATTCATTCAGGGTTCTTCCATTCTCAGGATTAATAATATGTGTCACTAAAGTTCCTGCAGGTTGACAAATAGCGAATAAATGAGCGGAAGGAGATGGAGAAGTTAGTCAATCAAAATGGTGGCACATATTCTGCTGAACTGAACAAGAAGTGCACACACCTAGTCTATGATGTTCCTGAAGGTGATAAATACAAAGTTGCCAAGAGATGGGGCCACATTCATATTGTTACCATAAAATGGTTTGACCAGTCTATTTCTAGAAAAGCATGTCTTAGCGAGAAAATATATGATGTTCAGGCTACTACTACCAGTACTTCTAAGTTTTCCTTGAAGGTACAACATAGCCAAGAAAAGCTTGGTAAACCTTCTATATGCAGCTTGTCTTCCCTTGACACAGATGCAAACTTAAGAACTCCTACATATAGTGGCCTGGTGGGTTCGGATGTCGAAGCTACTCTCTCACAGAATATGTCTTCAAAATTTCCTGACGACCCTGACAATGTTAAAAAGGAGGATGTTGGAGAACCTGCTACTCTCCATGATGATGATACAAATTTTGATGGTTGTGTTGCAGATGACTCTCAAAAAGATGACAATGATTTGTACTTATCAGATTGTAGGATTTCTCTTGTTGGGTTTGAAGCTTTAGAAATGCGTAAGTTAGTCAGCATGATCCGCAGAGGTGGAGGTTCTCGCTATATGTCACTAAATAAAAATTTAACGCACATAGTTGTTGGAACTCCCTCGGAAATTGAGAAAGATGAAGCAAGGGGCCATGCAGCTGCTGGTGTTATATCTGTTGTGAAAACCATATGGCTTGAAGAATGTGATCGTGAGAAGAAAGAAGTTCCTGTACTACGGAGGCACACTGGTTATGATTTTCTTATTCCAAAAGATCTTGTATCTTCCAATAAGCAAGCTGCAAGGTCCGAAACAGTGCTGAAAGAAGGAAAGTCTATCTTCCCGAATGATCAAGTTTAACAACATTTGAATCCCGGACCTGCAGTATTGTCTGACAAGAGTAAAGCACCAGAGTTTATCATGAATATGGATACTTCTGTTTCTTCTGATTGCAGAGACAACACTCAATGTCTTCATACACAAAATGTCAAATACAAAAGGTCATCCACCCAAGTCAATGGGGCCAAGAACTCCACCATCCAAATTTTTTTCCTTCAAACTTCAAAAGATAATTAAACCACTGCTCCTCATATTCCTACTGGGATTACCAGCAAGCATGGCATAATTCATTCTTTATCCAAAATCAGAAGAATAGTCATTCCTGGTTGTTTTATTTCAACACCAAAATCCAAGTTTAGGAACTCCCTGTTTGGTTCCTTCAATGGTGGGATTTCTTCTGAGCAATTGAAGAAATTCTTACTCCAAATGCATCTGAATGTCTAAAACTGTTCAAAACACACTTCAACCCACAGAATACAAAAGACGTTTTCCTCCTCTTTTAATGTTATGTTCAAATTTCTTTCTTCCATTGGTCTGTTGTTGAGAGTTTAAAATTCATTTCAACCAAATACAGTCATATATTGTTCGGTCCTTTAAAGTCAAATGGTGGCGCAATTTCAAAGAACACCAAAGGATTTCCAAAGAGATCATTCAAAAATGGTTATCAAGTCAAAAATTTATTACCAACAAAGAAGTTGCCACTTTCTTTGCCCAAAAATCAAATGCCCAGGCATTATTAGCCCAAGCAAAAATCAGAAGCCAATACAAAGAATCCTTACTTCAACTCGCAAATTCAATTTATGATTCCGACGACGAAAGCAGTCCGGTTCATTTAGGAGATGACAATGAAGATGACTGTCACGGGATATTTTCCACTGTAGTTTCCACTGATTGAAAACACACAAAAAAGGAGAAAAAGTCCAAAATACCCCCATAAATTTCATGCAAATTTACATCATTTCATATTGTTTAGTTTTCCTTTATTTCATTATTGTAATCAGTTTGTATAGATACTTTTTTACACCAAATTATTAGGGGTAAAATGGTAAAAAAGTACTTAAAAAGATATTGTACATCATTTAAATTTTGTATCTAGTTTTCATTATATCGGCATTTCTCCCTCAAAAACCTGTAAAATAAGCAGAAGACAAAAAAGACACTTCCCACTGAGACTAACTCAACATGATTCAAAAGAAGACAAAGAAGACACAAAAGAAGATTCCCACTGAGACCAACTCAGTATTATTCTCCAAACAAAGCAACTTTCGGTGGAAGAGGAATCATACTCAAAATCATGTGAAGAAAGCAGCCTCCCACTTAGGAAAGCAGCCCCTCCACTAAGAAAAAAAGGACTTCCCACTCAAGTCAAGCTGTCCACTCAGGAAAGCAGAACTCCACAACAAGAAAAAGAATGATGCTGTTTTAAGAATTTAGACTCATCATCCTTCTATAAATAAGGAGAAGAAGAGAGTAATAAACACACTTGAAATTAGAGAGCATATAATATACACATCTTGTACCAGTGATAGCAGTTCATATTTCCGAAGTTTATTCTCAAGTTTTATCAAATTGTACGAAAAGACTAGTAGATTGCTTTCAGTTATATAATCAAAAGTGTTTCTGTTATTCCCAGTGGACTAACAATGAGATTTACAGAAGGGGGGTTGAATGTAAATCTCAAAACTTTTTCAAGTTTTGAGCAGTTTCTAAGGCTAAGTGTTTGAGTGATCAAATGTGTGTGAATTGCTTGAAGCTGATGCAGACAGATATATATTCAAACACAAATGTAATGAGCACAAAGAACTTCAAAACTTTTCTGGTGGATTTGTTGTTCCACCAGAGATGTGTTATTTCAGAAAATCTGTGATTCAAAGAATTAAATCACAGCTGCTTCCTAGTACAAACTAGATGATTTTCTCTTTTGATATTTCTAAACAGCTCAGGAAAATTCATGTCTAATTACTAGCTGCTACTTGGTTTATATATCACCAAGTTTACAAGTGAAGACAAACTATAAAATACAGTTGAAAAGATTCTTCACATGTTTCTTCTTCATTTCTCTATCCAATGCAATCTAGGATAATCTGTAAATCTTTAAATACTTCCTTGTTTGCATCAGAATGGAAATGCTGCATTTTCTTGATTCCTCCTAGAGGCTTCCACATTCCAGTAAGTCTCTGTCAACCCATGTGCCTCTGTCAGCTTGTGAATTGTCACTATCAACTGTTAATGAACAAAGCATCCGTTGAAGCTTTCATCCGTTGATGCCTTATCCGTTGAGGCTTTATCCGTTGAAGCTTTATCCGTTGATGCATTATCAGTTGAAGTCTTTATCCATTGAAGCATTAGAGACATCCGTTGAAGCTTTGTTTCTTATCCATTGAAGGTCTTCAATATCTGTTGACACTTCTTCACTTATACAAAATTACAAGGCATGAAATATTTACAATTAGCCCTCCTATTTGTACATCCATTAGTAGTCAACATGACTGATTATTTCCTAACAACATCTAAGAATTACAGCTTGAAACCAGAGAGTGAAATGTGCTACACTACTAAACTTATTGCTAAGTAAAGCTACTCCTTCAACGGATAGCCAAGATGGTCTTATCCGTTGAGGCTACAAACACTAGATTTCTACTTAAGTGTTTTGCTTAACTTATCATCAAACTAATACACATATTCCTAACAATCTCCCCCTATTTATGTCTACTAGAACTGTAGGCATAAATTTGGGTTTAGCTTGATGATAACAAAATACTTAACAAATTTATAAACTGTAATAAAGTAGAAATTCAAAAAGTGCTACAAAAATGTATATGCTGAGATGGAATTGAAGAATTACATTGTTTCCAAGGGTGCTCCTTTAGCCTGAGCAGATTACTTTCTTTTCCTTTGATCCCTGGTTTTCTTTCCTAGCCTCCTGTCATTCTCCTCTATTTGAAGTTGAAGTTGTCTGTAGAATTCAGCTTCATCTTCTTCATTGATATCTAACTTAGATTGCATATCCTTGAGAGTTTCATTACTGGCAATCTTTAGCTGATCTTCAATTCTGAAAAATCTTCTGACTCCTTTGTTGTCTCTGAACTCCATCAACCAATGAGGTGATTTGTGAATTGTAATTCCTCTTTCTTGAATGAGTAAAGTTCTAGGCAAAGCATTGGGCTCCCTCCAAGTTTTCCTTATGTTGGCAATCTTGTTGAGAATCTCAGTCTTGGCAGTCCTGGTAAAGCCAGAATCCCTTTGTATGGCAGAGTAGACTCTGATCAAGGTAGAGTAGCCTTCATTCAGAATTCTGTGAAGAGGCCATGTTCTTTCCCCAGCTCCTTTGTATTTGAACACTAGTCTTTCTGGTAGCTGTCGGTAGGCAGCTATTCCCCTTACATCCCCCAGCTCATCCAGATAGAGTTCAATGTCTGAAAATTCTTTTATGTCACAGATGTGAACATAATCATCTTTAGAGGTTTGAGGTTTAGGCTTAGGCTTTTGTGTGAATTTGATTGAGGCTTTAGAGGGTGTTGATTTGATTCTTCTTTTCTGCTTCTTTGATGGTGGAGAAGAGGTTAGGAAGGTGGGCAATTTGATGGTGTCCCAATCAATTGGTTCCTCCTTGGGAATGATTGTTTCACCATGAATGTTCATGAAGGGGTCAGGTACAATGGGTTCAGGAATAGAGGGTAGTGGTTTAGATATTGATTGGGTTTCTTCAGTCTTATCTACCTTCTTTCTCTTTGCATTGACCTTCTTTCTTTTCCCTTTCTGCCATTCTTCCTTACTTCTTTCCTCCATCTCAGTACCAACCATGTCCCCCATAGCTTCATCTTCACCTTTGTCTTCAATTTCTTTCTGTTCTTCAGCCTGACTTGACTTTAGCTGTTTTTCAAGCTTTGCTTGTGCTCTTTTGTCAGCCTTTAGCTGTTTGGCTTCTTCCTTCAACCTTTTGGTTTCTTCCCTCTTGGCTATTGAGAATTTGGGATGTCCTTGCATTACACATATGCTCTTTCCCTCTCTGAAGATAATAGCCATGTTTCTCCTTACAGCCTCATCCATGGTCTCTTTGAGATATGCAATACTTCTACCTAAAAGCTTGTCCTCATCAGCTTTTGGAAGAGGAAAATCCACCTCTTTTAGAGGATTCTTTGTAGAGTCCTTATTGGATCTGTTGTTGGGCTTGAGAACTATAGGTTGCAGATCTTTGGAAGAAGTTTCTCCATCCTTATGCCTCCCTACTGGCTTGAGTTCCATAATAATTGATTCCACTTTTGTGCTATGCTTCACAGATTGTGATTGAGAAGTTGTAGAACCAAATATTAGTTGCATCTTTTCATCAATCTTCTTCCTTTGCTCTTTGACTTGCAATTCAGCTGATGTTATCTAGATTAGATCAATTCCATCTAGCTTTCCTTTGACTTGAATAGTTGGAGAAGTTGTGATGACAGGAACTAGCACTTGAGAAATCTGAACTGTTGTAGATGGCTCTCCTTCCCCTTCCCCTTTATTCTCCCCCTTTTTGTTATCATCAAGGGTAGGGGTCAAGCCTTGTGCTTTTGCCAGCTGCATGAGTAGATTTGTTTGAGTTTGTTGATTCTGAAGAATGGTGACCATAGAGTCTTCAATGATATGAACCCTATCTTCCAATCTGGCCAGCCTCTTGTCAGCATCAGATGCTTTCTTCAGTCTCCTCAACAAATCTTGCATAGTACCATAGGGTATAACTGAATCCAATTTCTCAGCATTGTAGGATTTCAGATCAACAATGTCCTGCTTGAGCTCATCCATACTTAGATTTTGCTGGTAATGCTGCAACTGCAAGAGATGCAGAGATTCCAGATGAGCTTGAAGAATTGCCTTGGTACCAGCATCTTGAGTCTCCTGAAGGGCCTTCTGAATTGTCATGACTTGTCTGACCAAAGAGACACCAAACTCTCCTGGTGTTGATGGTTTTGCCCATGCCCATTCAGGAAGATCAGGAACAGAACTTGGGCCTGCTACTCCCCCTAAGTTCATGCTCTCATTCAAAGAATTAGAGTCATCATCATTAGAATTTACTCCAAATTCTTCAGATGGCTCACCAGCTTGAGAAGGCAGCCTGTTGACAACAGCTTTGTATCTAAGAAGAGATTCTGAAGTGTGTACAATGTGTAGTGTCTGTTCTGCCTCCATATTGCCTTGTGCAGCCAATAATTGATAGGCTGGAACAGGGTGAGTAAAAGTGTCAGCATCCAAGGAAATGTTATCAATGACAACTTTGTAATGTTGCTGAAATTGTCTTTCCTTTTCTGCATCATCCACTTTCATTAACTCACTAGCAATGGCTGGATCCACCCTTATAGCTTCTGTACCTGCCTTTCTCTCAATTTCTCTCTGTTCTTGCATCAGGGGCTCCCCCTAGCTCACACACACCCTCACACCCTCACCCTCACCTTCTAAGGTGGCACTCCTCTCACTCACTTTTTCCATGCTGGAAGAAATAGCATGCATATGGTGACTCTCAACCTCTCCTTTTGCCTGGGAGCAACCCAGCCTCTCACTCAAAAGATCACTCCCTTCCATCAAACCTAAAAGTGATTGTATAGTTGCCATGTCCTCTACAGTTGGAATTGATTCTGTTAAGTGTATAGAGACCATCAACGGATAGGGAATATCCGTTGAAGTGGAAACTGATGGCATCAACGGATAACTGTTGTTAAGCTTATCCGTTGAAGAACAACCACTTGTCAACGGATGAGAGATATCCGTTGAAGAAGGAAAAGATGTAGATATAGAAAGTGACATAATTGTTGAATCTGTGTGGATTGATTTTAAGTGTGGTGACACAGATTCTGCAACTACATCTGAAATAATTGGCTGATGATCCAACAAATCATCTAAAAGATGATGATCACCAGGTTTTGAGTGGGGCTCCTCCCTGAGTTTTAATGAGGGAGAATCAGGAATTGATGTGAATATCATATCCACATCCAGAGAGGGTGTTGGAGAGTTTGATGAATGGTGTGTTTCTATATTGAGAGAATGGGGCTGTGATTCCACATTTGCTGGAATCACATCAAGCTGAATTTGAGAAGGCACAGATTCAGGTGGATGTATCTGTGCTGTGTGTGTCCCTTGTGTGGAAACTAGGGTTTTGGCCTTCTTCTTCCTTGAAAAGGCTTTAAATGGTGAATGTGTGACTTCAGTGTCCCTCCCTCTTTTGTTACGTGTCCCTGGTTGGGGACTATTTTCAATAGTTACAACCTTTTGGGAGGATGCAACTAGGGATGTGTTGGACTCCTTTTGAACCACCACAGTCTTTTGAGAGACTGTGGCTTGGCTGGTTTGGGTACCACTCACCTCTCCCACCTTATCCTGGGGGGCTTTTTGATGTTCACCCCTCCCCTCACCACTCACACCCTGTTCACTCCCTTCAGGGTTTATGGTAGTTGTTACAACTGTTGTCTTTTGAGAAATAACAGAGGTAGGTTTCTTTAACTTGACTTTGGAAACTTTAGATTTGGTGGCTTTGGTAGGAGCCTGTTTGGACAAAGACACAGGTTCCATAGCCACACTAGAAGGCAAAGAAACATTGGGGTTGGAAATAGTAGGAGTTATAGAAGTATTTACCTCACTTACCTGTGGTGCATTCATGATTGGCAAGTATACCAATGGCACCTGGCTGTTGAGGTTCATTCTCAAAAGGTCTGCAAGGACCCTTTTCTCTTGTGCCCAGCATTTGAGTTTATTATTCTCATTGGATATAACCAAACCTTCAGCAACATGGTTAGCCAATAACATAAAGAATCTAGCATAGTAGATGTTATGTGGTCTATTAGCTTTGTTACCTAATCTGGAACCTAATTCTAGCATAACACAGTTGCTAAAATTAAAGTACCTATCAGAAACTAGCATATAGAGCATATTAACAAGAGATGAAGTGATAGCATCAAAATTGCTAATCTTCCCAGAGAAAACCTTAATAAAGGCATCTCCAAGAAAACTCCATTCTTTCCTAAGGCCTTTCCTTCTAATACTACCTAAACTAGCAGAATCAAAAGCATAGCCTATGGAATCTAGCATAGCAGAGACATCTTTATCAGTGTGTGGTGTCATGGCATTATTCTCAGGAAACTTAAAGCAAGATTGTATATCATCACAATTAATGCAATAGTCCTTACCTTTGAGAGAGAAGGCAATAGTCATATATGTGGAGTTGAACTCTGCAGTTGTCCAAATCTCCTCAATCACCTCACAGTAGATGGTTGGGGCTTCCAGCATTGCATAGCTTAGTTTGCAGTTCTTGATGAAGTCCATCATCTTGTGATAATCAGAATGGGCTTTATTCTTTTCAACCAAGGCTATGAAATTATTCTTTTCATAAACAAATCATGTTTGAGATATAATTTTGACTACTGGTGCCATTGTTGTGAGTAGAGGTTGCAGAGAAAAACTTGAGAATTTAGAGAGAAAGAGAATAAGAATTACAAGAAAGCGTAAAGTGAGAATAAGAGTTCAATTGGGCTTTTATACTTTCTTGAATTAAAACGTAAATAAAATGATTAAATGATACTTTTAAGTAAGTTACAGCCGTTCAAGAATAAATAAAACTGTAGAAATTCTGAAAACTACCTTAAATACAAATACATACAACACTGTATATCTGTATCAACGGTTGAGTTAAAGAATCAACAGCTGTGACTCACTTATAGTAACTGACGTGACACTTCAACGGATAAGGGAAATAGTTATTCGTTGATGAACAACCCCATTTTATCCGTTGAAGGATAAAATTACCAGAAATGTATTTGTCTTTCAAAGGATAATGAATATCCGTTGTTAGAACAATTTTGGCTTTCAACGGATAGAGAATATCCGTTGATAGGATAAGTCTTAATTAAAGCCAGCTTTGTTCTTGCAGCAAATTCATTTCAGGCTTCAAGACAGATTATGTAGATGACATAGATTATGAATAATTAAGCATACCTAACTCACTTACTAATCTTGTGAATGTTGATTCATCAAGTGGCTTGGTAAATATGTCTGCAATCTGCTTTTCACTTGGAACAAAATGAAGTTCCACTGTACCTTTCATCACATGTTCCCTAATGAAGTGGTACTTGATATCAATGTGTTTGGTTCTTGAGTGCTGCACTGGATTTTCGGTAATGGCAATGGCACTTGTGTTGTCACAGAATATTGGAATTTTGTCAATAGTCAGACCATAGTCAAATAGTTGATTCCTCATCCATAGTATCTGTGCACAGCAACTACCAGCAGCAATGTACTCAGCTTCAGCTGTTGATGTGGAAATAGAATTCTGCTTCTTGCTGAACCATGATTGATAGGGATAAATAAATCCTGATTGTATAATTAAATATTGCATTAATGGGCTGCTGGGCCCAACAAGAGGATGTATGACGTTCAGATTAGAAAGGTTAAGCCTGATGGACCAGATCAGGCCTGATGGAATAAAGAAGGCCCAAAAGCCCTGATTATTAATTAATTTCGTAATTAATTAATAAGGGAAAAATCAGCCATTAAGATAAGTCCTAGTGAGGATATAAATCCTTGTAGATTGGCCTCAAGGGGGCCTAAAAGGATAAGGAATCAGTTTCCTACTATCTAGGACTCCAAAGTCCATTCTAATTATGAGACTTGCCCACCAAGTCTCCTATACCAAGTCCAATTCAAGGACTCTCAACATCTATATAAGGGGTCTCACCCCACAAATCAGAACTACGTTTTTTGGCTTGATTCTCTAAATCACAGAGATACGTAGGCATCTCGTAAAGGCAGAATTAAGCTACGATACACGAGAGCAGCCATTAAAGGCCTTGAGCTCCCGAATCTTAGTAATAAATACAACAAATAATAACCTTAGTTTTTTATCCATAACATTTGGCGCCGTCTGTAAGAATCGACAACAACAACCATGGCGAGAACACGGAGAACGATTAGAGCTCTGGAGGAAGGAACGCCATCAGGGACAACCCAGGTGATTTCGTCAACCGTGGAGATTCCTCCTCACTCAACTTATGCATCTACCCAAGGGGAAGCCCAGATAGGGGCAACTCAACCTCAGCCACAAGGGACGACTCCCCCGAATATTCAAGGAAGTGGACATGCTGGGCGAAGTGAAGCAAGAGGGTAATCACCCCCCTATATAAGAGGTTTGGCTCCTATCCCCGAGGATCGGGAATTTTCTGGTCCTTACACTGATGAAAGAGACTCCGAATCCACAGATGATGAAGTGGCCCCAAGAAGGAGGCGTCCTGGCAAAGAGCCGATGGCTGATAGAAGGCAACGCCCTCAAAGCACCCAAGGGGCGAATCCCCAAGAAGTGCAGGAGAGGATCAGGGCTCATGAGGCTGAGATCCAAAGGCTGAGGCGTGACTTGGAGGCTTACCAGGCCACCAGACCCCAGATACCTCCTAGGGGGAGAAATCCTCCTCCTGTTATAGACCTGGATGGTCCGGTACGAAGAAGGGCTGTCGTCCCAAGAACAGATCCAAGCAATCTCCTTCCCCTTGGAGATCCTGATGATCCAACTCCACCTTTCACAGAAGATATAATGAATGCCCATATCTCAAGGAAATTCAAGATGCCCACTACCAAAGCCTATGATGGCACGGGAGACCCCGCTAATCATGTTAGGACATTCTCTAATGCACTACTACTGCAACCCGTGAATGATGCTATAAAGTGTCGGGCCTTCCCTCAAACCTTGTCGGGTATGGCTCAAAGATGGTACAGTCGCTTACCCCCAAACTCTATTGGATCGTTCAGAGAGTTAAGTCAGGCTTTTATTAAGCAATTCATCAGCGGGAGAGTCCATGAGAAAAGTTCAGCATCTCTTATGAGTATTGTGCAGGGAGCTAAGGAATCCTTGAGAGATTACCTGAATCGTTTCACAAAAGAGGCTTTAAAAGTCCCGGACCTTGATAATAATGTAGCCATGATAGCACTGCAACAAGGAACTAGGGACGAATTTTTTAAGATGTCCTTGGCCAAACGTCCCCCTGAAAGCATGTTGCAGCTCCAAGAGAGGGCAGGGAAGTATATCAAGGTTGAAGAAAGTATGAGGAAGACCGTAATAAGTAATGAGCCCACTGGAGGCAAGAAGTGGAAAACTGATCTAGAATATATTGCAAAGGACAAATATCCTAGAACCGAACAAAACCCTGATTCAACCTCCAAGAAGGGAGGACTCGGGCAAAAGTTCACTGAATACGCTAAGTTGAATGCTCCTAGAAGTCAAATTTTGATGGAGATTGAGAAGGATAGAGATATTCGCTGGCCTAAGCCCTTGAAGGCTGATCCCGCCAAGCTAGATAAGAGCAAGTATTGCAGGTTTCACAAGGATGTTGGCCATAACACCGATGAGTGTAGGCAATTGAAAGATAAAATTGAGTTTTTGATTCGAAAAGGAAGATTGAACAAGTATACTGGAGATGGAGGGGACAGAAATAATAGTGGAAGGAATAATTTTGAAGATCGTAGGAGGGACCAAGACGATCAGGGGCAGATTCCCCAACCTAGAGGGCCGGTTATAAATGCAATTTTTGGAGGACCACGACGCCCTCGAGGACCTGTGATAAACACGATCTTTGGAGGTCTGACTGCTGCTGGATTGTCCAAAAATTCAAGAAAGGCATATACTAGAGAGGTTATGCATATTGTTGGAGAAGCCCCGAAGAGGGCCAAGACAGAAGTAACATTGGCTTTTGATGATTCTGACCTAGAGGGCGTAAAGTTTCCTCATGACCACCCGTTGGTCATAACACCAATAATAGGAAATAGCCCGGTTAAGAGGGTTCTTGTGGATAATGGTGCTTCTGTGGATATATTGCTCCACGACGCCTTTCTAAGAATGGGGTATAACG
The DNA here is from genome assembly GCF_009905375.1 of Apium graveolens. Classification (NCBI taxonomy): domain Eukaryota; kingdom Viridiplantae; phylum Streptophyta; class Magnoliopsida; order Apiales; family Apiaceae; genus Apium; species Apium graveolens. Next base: position 86,083,747 of record NC_133647.1, read on the forward strand.
ACTCCCAGTTGACACCAACCGACATGCCGATATATGGATTTGCTGGAGTAGAATGTCCTGTGGAAGGGATAATCAAATTGCCGACCACCATAGGTACGGAACCAAGGCAAGCAACGCAGATGCTGGATTTCGTGGTGGTAAAGGCTAGTTCAACTTATAATGCTATCATGGGGAGAACAGGGATACATGCCTTCAAGGCAGTCCCCTCTTCCTACCATTCAGTCATGAAGTTTCCCACCCGAAATGGGATTGGAGAAGAGAGAGGAGATCAAAAAATGGCTAGAAGCTGTTATGTTGCCTCTTTGAGGGCAGATGGAGTCGGGGGGCAGGTTCTTCCTATTGAAGATATGGATGTTCGAGAAAATGATGAGAATAGAGGAAGGCCAGCAAAAGAATTGGTTTCGCTTCCTTTAGACCCCGAGAATCCTGAGAGGATGACTTTTATTGGAGCCATATTAGAGGAGCCCCTTAGAGGGAAGTTAGTGAAATTTTTGCAAGAAAATAGTGATGTGTTTGTATGGTCAGCAGCTGATATGCCAGGCATAGACCCGGAGTTAATTACTCACAAGCTAAACGTGGATCCAAGCCGGAAGACAGTGAAACAAAAGAAAAGAAATTTTGCCCCAAAAAGACAAGAGGTTATAAAACAGGAAGTAGAAAAGCTCTTAGAGGCTGGTTTCATTGAGGAGATTCAATTTCCAGAGTGGTTAGCAAACCCTGTAATGGTGAAGAAGGCTAATGGAAAGTGGAGGATGTGTATAGACTTCACTGATCTGAATGATGCATGCCCCAAAGACTGTTTTCCGCTGCCTAGAATTGATACTTTGATTGATGCCACTGCTGGACATGAGATGCTGAGTTTCATGGATGGATTTAGCGGATATAACCAGATCAAAATGCATAAGGATGACATTCCAAAGGTATCATTTATCACTGACTTTGGTGTTTATTGTTATCTTGTTATGGCATTTGGTCTCAAGAATGCAGGAGCCACCTATCAAAGGTTGGTGAATAGAATTTTTAAGGATCTTATTGGTAAGACTATGGAAGTCTATGTTGATGACATGTTAGTCAAGAGTCTAGTAAAGACTGATCATATAGCCCATTTAAGGGAAGCTTTTGAGGTCCTGAGGTACCACAAGATGATGTTGAATCCTACGAAGTGTGCTTTCGGAGTAGGATCTGGAAAATTCTTGGGACTGATGGTCTCAAAGAGGGGAATTGAGGCTAACCCGGATAAAATAAAGGCGATCCTGGATATGGAACCACCAAAAACTGTTAAGGATGTTCAGAAGCTTACAGGAAGGGTTGTTGCGCTAGGACGATTCATCTCCAAGTCGGGGGACAAGTGTTTGTCATTCTTCAAATCGCTAAAGAGCATCAAAGACTTTGTATGGAGTGAGGAAAACCAGAAGGCATTTGAAGAGTTAAAGAAGTATATGGCCCAGGCCCCGTTGTTGGTCAAGCCAGTTCTGAGTGAAATTTTATTCTTGTACTTGGCTGTTTCAGAGAGCGCCTTGAGCGCGGTGTTGGTTAAGGAAGAACTGAAAGTCCAGAAACCCGTATACTATGTCAGCAAAATTTTGCATGGTGCTGAGTTGAATTATTCAACTATTGAGAAATTCGCTTTAGCCTTGGTAATGGCTTCGAGAAAACTGCGTCCTTACTTTCAGGCTCATCAGATTGAGGTGCTAACGAATCAGCCACTGAGAAATATCATTCACAGTCCCAAGGCAAGTGGGAGATTGATTAAGTGGGCAATAGAGTTGGGAGAGTTCGATCTCAAGTATAAGCCACGTACGGCCATAAAAGCCCAGGCACTAGCTGACTTCGTGGTGGAATGTACCATACCCAACCAAGAAGTCGGGGGGCAGGAAGATACCATACCTCAAGACAAGGGAGTCGACAATGGAGACAGAGAAAAGGATGATAAGGAGAAAGAATATTGGGTTCTGTTATTCCTAGTGAACTAACAATGAGATTTACAGAAGGGGGGTTGAATGTAAATCTCAAAACTTTTTCAAGTTTTGAGCAGTTTCAAAGGCTGTGTGTTTAAGATAAACAAGTGTGTGAATTGCTTTAAGCTAATACAGACAGATATATATTCAAGCACAAAAGTACAGAACACAACAGACCTTAAAAACTTTTCTGGTGGATTTGTTGTTCCACCAGAGATGGTATTTCAGAAAATCTGTGATTCAAGAAGTTGATCACAGCTGCATCCTAGTACAAACTAGATAATTTTTCTTAAGATTTTTCTAAACAGCTCTGGAAAAATTCTCTCTAATTACTAGCTGCTGCTTGGTTTATATAACACCAAGTTTACAAGTGAAGACAAAGATAAAAAGTACAATAATAAAATAAGTTCTCCACTTGTTTCTTCTCCATTTTACTCCAGTGCATTGTTGACTATTGCCTCTTTATACTAGAGTAGAACGGCTGCTTTTTCTGATGTTCCTGAAATAGGCTACCACATCTCAGTTGTCTCTGTCAACCCATGTGCCTCTGTTTGTAGGTACAACTACCACTTGTCAACTGCTATTTAACAGAACATCCGTTGAAGCCTTCATCCGTTGATGGCTTTATCCATTAATGTGTTAGCAGTTGAAGCTCTATCCGTTGATGCACTCATCCGTTGAAGGATGTTATCCGTTGAAGCTTTAGAGACATCTGTTGAAGCTTTGTTTCTCATCCATTGAAGGTCTTTAAGTTATCCGTTGACACCATTTCATTTATACAAAATTACAAGGCATGAGATATTTACAATTGGCCTTCCTATCTGCATATCCTTTAGTAGTCAACATGACTTATAATTTCCCTCAACATTTAAGAATTATATCTCAAATTCAGAGACTGAAATGTGCTACAATACTAGACTTATTTCTAAGTAAAGCTACACCATCAACGGATAGCCAAAGTGGTCTTATCCGTTGAGGCTACAAACACTAGATTTCTACTTAAGTGTTTTGTTAAACATATCATCAAACTAATGCACATATATTCCTAACAGGTTCTCTATTTTGATGGAGCATCAAAAACAAATTCCAGTGGAGCAGGGTTGGTTTTGCAAAGCCCTGATGGATTCTTAATTGAGTATGCTATGAAGCTAGACTTCCCAACCACAAACAATGAGGCAGAGTATGAAGCCCTGATTGCTGGCCTTGGTCTAGCTGGGATACTTAGAGTCAAAAACTTAAAGGTCTAGGGAGACTCGAAGCTGATCATATCCCAGGTAAAGGGAGAATTTGAGGCAAGGGATGATACGATGGCTAAGTATGTCCGCCTAGTAAGGGCTGTGATGACCCAATTTAATGAATGTCATGTTGAGCACATTCCAAGGGAAGAAAATGCTAACGCAGATGCGTTATCAAAGTTTGCTTCATCCGAGATAGAAGAAAGTTCAGGAAGTGTGTACTTCCGTGTTTTGAAGACACGAAGCATAGATGTTAAGCTAGTGGCTCCCATAGGCTTGGGGACGTCATGGATTGATCCCATCAAGGCTCACATTTAGACCGGTTAGTTGCCAAGTGATGCAACTGAAGCACGGAAGTTAACTATTCGAGCACTAAGGTACTCTTTGATAGATGGGATTCTGTATAAAAGATCTTTCATGATACCTTACTTGAGGTGTCTCAGGCCCGATGAGGCACGCTTGGCTCTTGAGGAAGTACATGAAGGTATTTGTGGGCAACACTTGGGGGGCAGGGCCTTGGCTCATAAGATAACCCGTTTAGGCTTCTATTGGCCAGAAATGATGGCTGATGCCAAAGAATATGTGAAGAAGTGTGATCGCTGTCAGAAGCATGCACCAGTTGTTAGACAACCCCCCGAGATGCTGACCTCTATCAACTCGCCTATTCCCTTTGCTATGTGGGGGATGGATATTCTAGGGCCTTTTCCTATGGCCACGGCACAAAGGAAGTTTCTAATTGTAGCCATTGATTATTTTACCAAGTGGATCGAAGCCAAACCCTTGGCCAAAATCACAACTAAACAGGTTGCACAATTCCTGTGGGAAAACATTATGTGCCGATATGGAATTCCCCGTATCCTCGTCACTGACAATGGAACACAATTCAACAATGAGGAATTCAAGAAATATTGTGAAGAAAATGAAATTGAGTTACGGTTCACCTCTGTGGCTCACCCACAAGCCAATGGGCAAGCAGAAGTAGCAAATCGAATAATCCTGGATGGACTAAAGAAAAGGATCGAGAAGTCAAGAAATAATTGGGTGGATGAGATACTTACCATATTATGGGCCTATAGGACTACCTGTAGAGTCATGACAGGAGCAACTCCCTTCATGTTGGCATATGGAGTAGAAGCAGTAGTTCTAGTGGAGATATCACATTCCTCTCCAAGAATTCAAACTTTCAATGCTGGGGAAAATGAGGAAGGACAAAGGTTGGCTCTGGATTTAATTGATGAAGTGCGAGATGAGGCACATGCAAAGATAGTAGAGTATCAGAAAAAAGCTTCGTTTTATTACAACCTAAGGGTTAAAGAAAGATTCTTCAAGCAAGGAGATTTGGTATTAAGGAAAGTAGAAGCTTCTGGTGTAGGACAGAAAGGGAAGCTTGCCCCGAATGGGGAAGGGCCATACAAAGTCAAGAGCGTTCAAGGTAGAGGAACCTATAAGCTGGAGACAATGGATGGTTTTGAAGTCCCAAGGACTTGGCATGCACAAAACCTGAAGGTTTACTATGTGTAGGGCAATTGAGTACGATTCTCACTTATCTGGATGACAAGTAGGTTGAAAAGCACCTTGAAGCTTTGCTTGCATAGGATTTTATATTCCAGTAGAAAATACATTGTCAGGTTACTATTATTAAGGGTCAAACCCATATTATGTAAGGTTTTGAAAAACCAGACTTCAAATTGAAGAGTTCGAAATTATTTCAACCTATGGTTTGAGTTGTATGGCCAATTAGTTCAGGTTTGAATGCATATCAAAGTATCGGAAAGATAAAGATATGAATAAGGAAAGTAGCATATAAAATAACCCCGGAGGGTAATAAGTTCTGATACAAATAAAAGTCCAGACATAAGTTAAGGATAAAATTACAGAATAGAAAAACTACTCCTCCATGCGGGAGCCTTCATTCTCTTGCTCCTTATCAGCGCCTTCAGCATCCTTCGTAGGAGAAGCGGGAGGAGAAGTAGTGTTAGGATCCAAGATGCGATCATCTGGCTGAGGGGAGTTGAAGAGGGCATCTATGCTGTCCTCCGACTCAGCCTGCTCGGGACTTATAAAGTCCTTAGGGTCGACTAAGCCCGGGTGCTTCTCAGAAACCGCCTTTACGGCCGCATCCCATCCCTGAGTAAACTGTAGGGAATAAAGACCCTCATCATGAATCTCCATGAGATTCTTAAACTTGTCAGAATCCATGTAGTCATCAATGAGCTTATCCTTATTGCTCCTAAGTTTCACCAGCTCAGAATGAGCCTTAGCCAGCTCCTCTTTCTTCGTGTCCAGCTTCTTCTCCAGGACCTTGGCTCTCTCTTCCCATTTTTTCATCTCCTTCTCAAACCCATCTGAGTTACCCTTCCAGGACCTAGCCTGGTGGAGGGCCGCCTGGAAGTAGGTATTACTCTGCAAAGAAATATGTATGAGTTAGCACAAGTTCGTTGAAATACGAGAAAATTGGGATTCAAAGAAAAAGAGAAAAAAGAAAGTTACCGCAGCTTGGGCTTGAGAACCCAGAAGCTCAATAGTCTCGATATCACTCCCCGTAACAATGTCAGTAAAGTCATGGGGAGTGATGGAATGGTACGACCAATCCTTAGCATGTTTGGTGGATCCAACCACCGTATCGCTCCTCCTGAAGCCCCACTTAGGCCTGAAGGAATGTGCCTTAAGTGGAGGATCCACATCGTCCCCCAACTCGACCACGGGGACGTGGGGCTTAAGAAAAGAAGGACCGTCAGGTTTGCTCCTGGGGTCCTTGTTTAGCTTGGCCCTCTTCTGGCGGCCTGATTCCCCTTCCTTGGGCCTGTTGACATTATTGATGGCCTCGCAAGCTGAAAAGGAAAGATAGAAAGAATATTAAATTGCAGGAGAGATAAAACGTTACAATTAAAGGGAAGGAAAAATGGTTATCCAGTTATAAATTTACCCTTATCACTGGCCTGAGAGAGACCAACTTTCTTCAGAGAAAACTCCTCTAAGAGGGTCCAGGTGTCTGTTTTCCCATCATCTGAAATTAAGGCTTGGTTGGCCACCTCCTCCTCATCAGATAATCTGATGCTACCTGGACTCCCATCTGACACTTTGCAAAAGGGCCTACGAAAGATTGTGGCCCAATCACCCCCAGCCCAGGTCAGCCTCACAAACTCGTCCCTCCATTTGGGGTTATTCTCAACTATGGAATTACTATCGAAGATATGAGGGATTTTGGGCCGTTGACGAATTAAAACCCAACCTGGTTGACTCATGGCGCTATTATAGAATTGGAAAACTTTCCTAAAGACAGCTACGGAAAGAGGAAAATTGTTTCTAAGACAAAGGACCATAAAACAGATAATGTTCCTCCAAGCGTTAGGAGGGAGTTGACAAGGGTTAATTTGTACATCTGCAAGTAAGCGAGGAATAAATTCATGGAATGGGAACCTGAGACCCGCTGTCAGGGCTCCTCGATAGATAAACAAAGTATCCCCATCCCAATTACAAGTCCTATCCCCAGGGGCGGCTGGAGTAATCCTAAGGTGGGGTGGAAGTCTGTACAGGGTGTTCATAGACTCTATCCTACCATCTAACTCATGAAAGGTGTTACCATGATTATACGAATCTAACTCAGATAGAGAGGGATATTCATCACCTCTCGAGTTAATCATATCAAGTAGGGAAGTATATGGAGATTGAATTTGAATGTTTGTACCTCTCTTAGAGACATTCATCTTCTGCAAACGAGCCAAGTCACGATCCGCCATTGATATGCTTCGGTTGAAGGCTTGAAACCCAGAAAAACCTGAGAAAGGTGGAGCTGCGGTGGCTGAGGTCGCCGGAAATCGCCTTCTCAAAGGGAGAACTCTAGAGAGATTTGTGAGAGAAAATGAGAAATGTGAAGTGAAGTGAGGATTCTCACTTCACACTACACTTATATAGGCGAAAAGCTCAGAATACGAGGCGTTTCTAGGCCCATTTAGCCAGGCCAACCTAAAAGCCCATCTACTAGAAATATCAGGAATAATCTAGAAGCTCCCGTGGAAAATGAAGGGTTGAAAATCGACCAGAATTTTAAAATGGTTCGATCAGAGTCCTAATCGACAAAGAAGAAAATCCTAATCGACACTTCAATCGATCAAGAGGGAAGAAACCTATTAAGTTCGATCAGATTCCTGATCGACGCCAAACAGTATCCTGATCGATACCTCATTCGAACAGGAGGAAAGAAATCCCCTAAGTTCGATCAGAGTCCTGATCGACCCCAAAAAGGATCCTGATCGATATCTCATTCGAGCAAGAAGGAAGAAAACCACTAAGATCGATCAAGAATTCTGGTCGATTATGCCCATGTTTCAATCGACTAGAGTGTCACTTTGAAGGCCAGTTCGATCAGAGTCCTGATCGAAATCGATCAGGAATCCTGGTCGATTCCGCATAGATCCTGATCGAAGATCCCATCGACCAGAATGTTACTTCCTGAGCTAGTTCGATCAGGATCCTGATCGAAATCGGTCAGGAATCCTGATCGATTTTTTATACATCCTGATCGATTTTAAGGCAGAAAATTAGGGAAAATCCAGAAATTAAGGATAAATCCCATAAAATTAGGATAAATCCCAGAAAATTAGGGAAAAATCCAGAAATTAGGGATAAATCCCAGAAAATTAGGGAAAAATCCAGAAATTAAGGATAAATCCTAGAAAATTAGGGAAAAATCCAGAAATTAAGGATAAATCCCAGAAAATTAGGGAAAAATCTAGAAAAATAGGGATAAATCCCAGAAATTAGGGAGAAATCCAGAAAAATAGGGATAAATCCCAGAAATTAAGGAAAAATCCAGAAAATTAAGGATAAATCCCGGAAAATTAGGGAAAATCCAGAAAATTAAGGATAAATCCCGGAAAATTAGGGAAAAATCCAGAAAATTAAGGATAAATCCCGGAAAATTAGGGGAAATCCAGAAATTGAGGGGAAAACCCTAGAATAAAAGGAATAGAAGTAAATCGTTGTAAACGTGTAGGTCGCTTCACACTTTACGCAGAACGATACCCAGTAAGGGAATAAATGAACTTAACTTTCGCGAAATCTTATACGGTTTCTCAAAAGTTGGGGGGCAAATGATAGGGATAAATAAATCCTGATTGTATAATTAAATATTGCATTAATGGGCTGCTGGGCCCAACAAGAGGATGTATGACGTTCAGATTAGAAAGGTTAAGCCTGATGGACCAGATCAGGCCTGATGGAATAAAGAAGGCCCAAAAGCCCTGATTATTAATTAATTTCGTAATTAATTAATAAGGGAAAAATCAGCCATTAAGATAAGTCCTAGTGAGGATATAAATCCTTGTAGATTGGCCTCAAGGGGACCTAAAAGGATAAGGAATCAGTTTCCTACTATCTAGGACTCCAAAGTCCATTCTAATTATGAGACTTGCCCACCAAGTCTCCTATACCAAGTCCAATTCAAGGACTCTCAACATCTATATAAGGGGTCTCGCCCCACAAATCAGAACTACATTTTTTGGCTTGATTCTCTAAATCACAGAGATACGTAGGCATCTCGTAAAAGCAGAATTAAGCTACGATACACGAGAGCAGCCATTAAAGGCCTTGAGCTCCGGAATCTTAGTAATAAATACAGCAAATAATAACCTTAGTTTTTTATCCATAACAATGATACAAGCTTGTACCCTAGAAATTGACATGTGCCTGTTGTGCTTTTCCTGTCTATTTTGCAACCTGCATAATCTGCATCTGAGTAGCCAATTAGATCAAAACCAGACTCTCTAGGGTACCAAATTCCTAGATTTGGAGTCCTCTTGAGATATCTGAAAATTCTTTTAATAGCCACTAAGTGAGATTCTTTAGGGTCAGCTTGAAATCTAGCACAGAGACATGTATAAAACATTATATCAGGTCTACTAGCAGTTAAATATAAAAGTGAGCCAACCATGCCTCTATAACTTGTAATATCCACAGACTTTTCAGCCTTGTTTAATTCAAGCTTAGTGGCAGTGGCCATGGGAGTTTTTGCAGGTGAACAATCCATTAAGTCAAACTTCTTTAAAAGATCATAAATATATTTAGTTTGACTAATGAAAATTCTACCACTAACTTGTTTAACTTGTAAACCAAGAAAGTAAGTTAGCTCTCCCGTCATGCTCATTTCATATTTACTTTGTATTAATTTAGCAAACTTTTTACAAAGCTTATCATCTGTAAATCCAAATATAATATCATCTACATAAATTTGTACAAGTATCTTAGAGCCATTAACATTTCTAAAGAAGAGAGTTTTGTCAACAGTACCTCTTGTGAAGTGATTATCTAGAAGGAACTTTGACAAAGTCTCATACCAGGCTCTAGGTGCTTGCTTTAGTCCATAGACTGCTTTCATCAGATAATACACATAGTCTGGAAAATTTGGATCTTCAAAACCTGGAGGTTGGTTTACATAAACTTCTTCCTCCAATTCCCCATTTAGAAATGCACTCTTGACATCCATTTGATAGACTTTGAAATTGGCATTAGCTGCATAGGCTAGAAAGATTCTGATGGCTTCAAGTCTGGCAACTGGAGCAAATGTTTCATCAAAATCTATTCCCTCTTGTTGAGAATAGCGTTTAGCAACCAATCTGGCTTTATTCCTTATGACAATGCCATTTTCATCCATCTTGTTTCTGAATACCCATTTTGTGTCAATAGAACTCTTGTTCTTTGGCTTGGGTACCAGCTTCCATACTTTGTTCCTCTCAAATTGGTTTAGCTCCTCTTGCATTGCTAAAATCCAATTTGGATCCAATAGAGCTTCTTCCACTCGCTTAGGTTCCTCCTGTGATAGAAAGCTACTATACAGACATTCATCTTGAGTAGCCCTTCTAGTTTGTACTTTTGATGTAGCATCACCAATGATCAGTTCAAAAGGGTGATTTTTGGTCCATTTCCTTTGAGGTGGTAGATTAGCCCTAGATGAGGTTGCCTCAGTATTGTCATGATGTGAGATAGAATGTTGATTTGTTGAAACTCCCCCTGAGTTGTTAATCCTTTGAAAGGAATTGGGAGCTCTATCAACTGATAAAGTGAATTGATTATCCGTTGACAGACTGTGATCAACGGATGCTTCATTATGAACTTCAACGGATGATGCACTTTGTCTTTCAACGGATGCTGCATTGCTTCTTTCAACGGAAGCTGAATTATGACTTTCAACGGATGTAGCATTCTGTGCATTATCCAAAGGCAGATTCTGAATTCTTCTTGAGATGCCTTCTTTATCATTCTCATCTTCACTATCATCACAGTATATCTCAATGTTGTCAAATTTGAGTCCTTCATGATGTCCCTCATCTGTTAGTCCATCAATCTTTTTATCATCAAACACAACATGTACAGATTCCATGATAATGTTGGTTCTTAGATTGTAGACCCTATATGATTTTCCAGCAGAATAACCAACAAATATTCCTTCATCAGCCTTTGCATCAAACTTCCCTTTGTGATCAGATTGATTCCTTAAGATGTAGCATTTGCAACCAAAGACATGTAGAAAGTTTAAAGTTGGTTTTCTTCTCTTGAATAATTGATAGGGAGTCATGCATTTTGCCTGATTGATTAGAGAAATATTCTGAGTGTAACATGCACAGTTAACAGCCTCAGCCCAAAAATAAGTTGGGAGTTTTGACTCTTCAAGCATTGTCCTTGCAGCTTCAATTAGTGATCTGTTCTTCCTTTCCACCACACCATTTTGTTTTGGAGTCCTTGGAGCTGAGAACTCATGCATGATCCCACTTTCTTCACAGAACAACTTCATGGTTGAATTCTTGAACTCAGTTCCATTGTCACTCCTAATATTCCTTACTTTGAAATCAGGATGATTGTTGACTTGCTTGATATGATTGATGATGATTTCACTAGCTTCATCCTTTGATCCAAGAAAATAAACCCATAAAAACTTTGAGAAATCATCTACAATCACTAGGCAGTATCTTTTCCTTGAAATTGACAATACATTGACTGGTCCAAAAAGATCCATGTGTAGAAGTTGTAGTGGTTCATCAATTGCAGATTCAAGCTTCTTACTGAATGATACTTTCTTTTGCTTTCCTTTCTGACAAGCATCACATAGTCCATCCCTTGTGAATTCCACTAGAGGCATTCCTCTAACTAAGTCCTTTTTGACTAGATCATTCATTGTCTTGAAATTCAAATGGGACAGCTTCTTGTGCCATAGCCAACTTTCAACTGGACTTGCTTTGCTGAGAAGACAAGTAATGGATTCTGCATCTGTAGAGTTGAAATCAGCTAAGTACAGATTCCCTTTTCTAACTCCAGTTAGAACCACTTTATTGTCCTTTTTACTTGTGACAATACAGGCTTCGGAATTGAAGGAAACAGTATTCCCTCTGTCACATAGTTGACTGATGCTCAATAAATTGTATTTGAGACCATCAACCAATGCAACTTCATCAATGATGACATTTTCTTTTGAAATCAAGCCATATCCCATAGTGAATCCTTTGCTGTCATCTCCAAAGGTTATGCTAGGGCCAGCTCTCTCCTTAAACTCTGTGAGCAGGGTGAAATCTCCTGTCATGTGTCTTGAACAACCACTGTCCAAGTACCATAGATTCCTTCTTTGTCCCTGCACACAACAAAATCAATCAAGTTGATTTTGGTACCCAAGTTTCCTTGGGTCCAGCCTTGTTAGTCTTTTTCCTAGACTTCATTCCTCCTGCATCTTTTGACTTAGGTAACTTTGGGTCAACCTTGGTCTCAGATGTGGTTGGCTGAAGTGTAGGGTTAGTCATAGAATCATTTAACACATTTGATTGAATTTGATAAGGCATAGGTTGTGCAAACATGTTATTCCACATAGGCATATTGTATGGCATTTGAGGCATACTAAATGCAGTAAAATAAGGATTGTTAATATATGGCATGTTTGCAAAATGTGCATGGGGATTCTGGTGAGACATAACAGGCATAGCATGCAGAGGTGACATAGACATGTTAGGCATGGAGGGATTTGAAGGCATGGGAGCATTTTTAACAGATTTGCAATTATCAGATAGGTGATTAACACTTTTACAATGCACACAACTTTTTCTAGGAGCATACTATCAAGTGTGTAATTGTTATGTTTATTAATCCCTACCTTCCCATTTCTTTTAGATTTTCTTTTAGTTTCCTTCTTATCCTCAACCAACTTAAGCCTATCTTTTAGCTGGTCTAAAGTCATGTGTCCTATATTCACCTTACTGACATCTCTGGATGTGCTAGCTCCTTCTTTGACAAAGTTCTTGAGAGTTGAATCATTCTTTTTATTGAGATTTTTATTTTTAAAAGAACTTGCCTGTTTTAATTGATGAGCCTTCAACGGATGCTCCTTTTCTTCCTTCAACGGATAACTTTCATCATCCGTTGATTCCACATCCGTTGACAATCCATCAATTAATCCTAACTCCTTTTTGTTTTTCTTCCAGGCATCCTCACAGAATGATTCAATTCCCTGAACCTTTGCAATCTGAACACTAACATCCCTAGATGTTTTCCAGGCCTTGATTACCTCTTGCTCACTTTCTAACTGTTTAGAAAGAATTTCTACTTTCTTAACAGCTTCTGCTAGTTCACTCTCAACAGTCAAGCATTTAAGTTTTTATCTTTTCAAGCTCAATTACCTGATCCTCTAACACAGCATTCCTATCACTTAAAAACACATTATTCTCCTTGATCCTAGAGTTTTCTTTTGCTAGTGATTTAAGGGAAACACGCAAATGATATAATTCATTGGTCATATCATTTATGGCTTCATTGCATTCATGTTTAGAAAGCTGAGAGAGATCAGTAGTAATTACCTGGTTGCTTGATGAACTAGTTTCATTTTCATCAGAATTAGCCATCAGGGCTAGGTTGACATATTCCACATCATCATCTTCATTTACCCCATCTGCTACCCAATCATCTTGAGTGAGAAAAGCTCTTTCCTTTTGTTTGAGCAAATCAAAATACTTCTTTTTGTAATCAACTTGCTCAAATTTCTTTTTCTCAGAATTTGGCTTCCTACACTCACTTGCAAAGTGTCCACTAATGCCACAGTTGTAATATTTGAACTTTGATTTGTCCACCATGTTTTTGTTTGGCTTAGTGAACTTTGTGTTTTTCCTGAACTTCATTTTTGCAAACCTCCTGGACAGAAAGGCTAAATGTTCTTCAATATCATCAGATTCATCCTGACTGGAATTGTCTTCATCCTCAGCAACTTGCTCTTTACCCTTGCTTGATTCTGATTTGCTTATGCCAATTTTGAGACTTGGCATTGTCTTCTCCTCATTCCTGGCTTCCATCTTCTCACTGTCAGCTACAATAGCAACTGTTCCTCCTTTTCTCTTTCCCTTTTCCAACAGCTCATCCTGCTCCATTTCAAGTTCATAAGTCTTCAGAATTCCATATAATCTTTCAAGTGTGAAGTTCTTATAATCTTGAGAATTTCTCAAAGAGACAGTCATGGGATTCCATTCCTTTGGCAGAGACCTAAGAAATTTTAAGTTGGAATCCTTGACTTGGTACACTCTACCATACAGCTTCAATCCATTCAACAGTTTCTGAAACCTGTTGAAGGTATCATTTAATGATTCACCTTCTTCAAAGTGAAAATATTCATACTGTTGAATAAGAAGCTGCATCTTGTTCTCTCTGACCTACTCAGTACCTTCACAGATGATTTGTACAGTATCCCAAACTTCCTTTGTAGTTTGGCTATTGATGACATTGTCAAACATATCTTGATCTAAGCCATTAAACAAAATGTTCATGGCTCTCTTATCCTTGCGGATTTCTTCCATGTCTTCCATAGTCCATTCTGCTTTTGGCTTGGGAATGGACTGTCCAACAGCAACTGTTGCAGTAGCAGCTGTGGCTACTTTGTGAGGGATGTGAGGACCATTTTCAATACAGTTGATGTAGCTTTCATCTTGAGAAAGAAGATGTAAATACATCTTCACTTTCCAGTGATGATAATTATCTTTTTCCAGGACTGGGATCTTTACACCAATATCCTTCCTACTCATGATGGTAGCAGGAGGATTCTTCTGTGCACTCATGATGTTAGCAAAATAGATCTTTAAACTCTTTATATGTTAAGAGCTTGCTCTGATACCAATTGTTATTCCCAGTGGACTAACAATGAGATTTACAGAAGGGGGGTTGAATGTAAATCTCAAAACTTTTTCAAGTTTTGAGCAGTTTCTAAGGCTAAGTGTTTGAGTGATCAAATGTGTGTGAATTGCTTGAAGCTGATACAGACAGATATATATTCAAACACAAATGTAATGAGCACAAAGAACTTCAAAACTTTTCTGGTGGATTTGTTGTTCCACCAGAGATGTGTTATTTCAGAAAATCTGTGATTCAAAGAATTAAATCACAGCTGCTTCCTAGTACAAACTAGATGATTTTCTCTTTTGATATTTCTAAACAGCTCAGGAAAATTCATGTCTAATTACTAGCTGCTACTTGGTTTATATATCACCAAGTTTACAAGTGAAGACAAACTGTAAAATACAGTTGAAAAGATTCTTCACATGTTTCTTCTTCATTTTTCTATCCAATGCAATCTAGGATAATCTGTAAATCTTTGAATACTTTCTTATTTGCATCAGAATGGAAATGCTGCATTTTTTTGATTCCTCCTAGAGGCTTCCACATTCCAGTAAGTCTCTGTCAACCCATGTGCCTCTGTCAGCTTGTGAATTGTCACTATCAACTGTTAATGAACTAAGCATCCGTTGAAGCTTTCATCCGTTGATGCCTTATCCGTTGAGGCTTTATCCGTTGAAGCTTTATCAGTTGATGCATTATCAGTTGAAGTCTTTATCCATTAAAGCACTTATCCGTTGATGGATATTATCCGTTGAAGCATTAGAGACATCCGTTGAAGCTTTGTTTCTTATCCGTTGAAGGTCTTTAATATCCGTTGACACTTCTTCACTTATACAAAATTACAAGGCATGAAATATTTACAATTAGCCCTCCTATTTGTACATCCATTAGTAGTCAACATGACTGATTATTTCCTAACAAAATCTAAGAATTACAGCTTGAAACCAGAGAGTGAAATGTGCTACACTACTAAACTTATTGCTAAGTAAACCTACTCCTTCAACGGATAGCCAAGATGGTCTTATCCGTTGAGGCTACAAACACTAGATTTCTACTTAAGTATTTTGCTTAACTTATCATCAAACTAATACACATATTCCTAACAGTTTCCAAGTAATTTCAAATCATATTCTTGTTCATATCATGTTTTAATATTTTGTGTTAATTCTTATATTTTGCCATGACTTAGTTATATATAATATTCATACCATGTCTTAGTCTTACTATATTACTCTCCCTACTGTTTATATTAATATTTGTTGGTCCTCTATATATATATATATATATATATATATATATATATATATATCAAATTGAGAACTCTGTGATGCTCTAAATAGCACACAGCTACTTTACAAGTGAACAAACAAACTATAGAGAAAATCTTAACTAGTACAGCTTTATCTATCTCTCTGAAAAATATGCTTGTTTAGTTAATTGTTCTACTTGCTACACTTGGTTTATATATCACCAAGTTACATGACAGTAAGACAAGATAATAAAACAAAATAATTCTAGTCTAATATCATGCTGCAACATTACTCTATCCAGCATCTTTGAATATCTTCACATTTGCATGGAAATGGTAATGCTTCTTTGTTCTCAAAATCCTACTTAACAGGCTGCCACATTCCTTTTGCAAACATCTGACGCATGTGACTGTGTTGTCATTATCAACAGCTATTTTGAATATGATCATCCGTCGGGATTATGTTGAACATCCATCGGGAATATGTTGATCATCCGTCGGGAGCCTTGTAGATCATCCATCGGGAGTCTATCTGTCACTTGACTCTATTTTACTTATACAAAATTACAAGCCATCTCATATTTACAATTAGTCAACCTATTCTGTATATCAATCTAGTAGTCAACATGATTTAGAGAATCCTACAGAATCTACTAGACTAAAATATGTTGCTTGTAGAAATGTGCTAAAGTACTTATTTGTTACATATGCTACACTCTCGATGGATGTTAAATTGTCATCCATCGGGACTATAAAGTTCATCCGTTGGGACTGTATTAGAACATCCGTCGAGAGCTACAAAATTCACTAAGTTAAATCTACTAAGGTATTTTTCTTAACTTATAATTAAGTTCTCAACATATTCCTAACAAGTTCAAAGAACTGATGTGGTAGCATAGTGGATTAGAATAATGAATTAGCCTATGTATGTGTATGCATGGCAGGAAAATGCATAGTACAGATTTTAAATGCAAAGCAGATATGGATGACCTCATGTAAGTTTGTCAACAAGCTACTCAAGTAATAAGCACAGAAAGCACAGGCAATGTCTTACTTAGACACTTACTTCCAATTTTATTTAAAGATTATGTTGACTTCTACTAACTGCATTTTAGTTTTGGTTATTTTTATATGATATCATTTATCAAGAAGATATGCAGTGCTTATGTATGCAAGGTATGTGCAGAGAGTTCAAGAAATAGAACTCTCAAGGTTGTGCATATGTATTTAATGAATCATGCATTAAAGAACCATGAGTGTTCATTAATATATTCCCTTTATAAACAAAAGAGTGCTAAAAAGAATAGATATTATACAAAGGGACAGAGGTTCATTAAATAGGTGCAGCCACTTTGTAAAATTGTGAATTAAATGTCCAAGACTCAATTGTTCATGATTGATGTGACCGATTTTAGATTCTTTTAGACCATTTAATTTCCACTCATATAAATATCAGCAACCAAATAACAATTGTAAACATTCATACACTCATATAGAAGATGCCAACAACCAAATAAAGCCAGAAAATAGCTTCTCATAAGTAAAAGATGCAAAAATGATCTTAGTTTCTATTTGTGGTCGTTTCACCGGTGATCCAGATACTGGGATTCTCAAAGGGATTCCCAACCAGGTCTTAGTATCAGGGCATTGTGTGTGTGTGTGATTTATACTACATGAGGAATGCAATATTCACTCTTGATAAATCAGCAAATAATTTTAACAAGTCTACTCAGCCAAGTAAACAAAAACTCATGACATATAGCAAAAACTTTGAGTACTACACATAACCGTTTTAAGTTAATTATCATTCCATTGTGTTATCAAAAATTCACATTTGATTTATTCAAAAAAAATCAATCACTTAAGTTTAACTTTAATATTAATATACTACTCACTATATTTCATCAAGACATGTTATAAACTATTGTAATTCATAGAGTCAAGAAGCAGTAGCTCAGATACATAACACATCACAGAGAACTCTCATAATTATCTCATTTTAAATAGGCAGTTAAGATAGACAATCACTGATCTGATTAAAGTTCATACCATAAGTATTATTACTTCACAGTTGTTTAGAATCTATTAATCAACCATCAAACAATTATAGTATCCTGATTCATATTTTTAGTTTATCTTTTTAAGTAAGCAAGACTCATCATATATGTTTAAATGATTAACAAATGATCATGTTTATTCCAACAGTCCATAGCCTTGAAGCAAAGAATTCAAATTAAGTTAAACTGGTTTAGTAATTTAGTCCATTAAAATTTCATGCACCAGAATTAATAGCAAATAACTTCTGACCCTTTTTTTAAAAAAAAACAAACTGATTCATCACTTAATCAAATTAAGTACAAATGATCCCATAAATACATAACTGATATCTCAGATAATCTAACAAAATCGAGTTCAATCATTTAAGTTAGGATAAATCTAATCAATACACTGCTGATAAATCAAATAATCCAACACAAATTGAATTCTACATTTAAATCAAGATGAATCTATCAATACACTGTTGATAACTTCAAATAATCCAACATAAATCGAGTTCAACATTTAAATCAAGATGAATCTATCAATACACCATTGATAACTCAGATAATTCAACAAAATCGAATTTAATCGAATGAATGAAAAAGATTTCATCAATACACAGTTAATAACTCAGATAAACACTAAACCAGTTCATGCACAGGGATTAAAATCATTTAAACCAAAAATAACTTTGTTTAATTTAATTAAAACATCGAATTAGAACTCAAACAACCAAGCAATCCAAAGTTCAATCATCAAAATAGTTTATTTCGAATAATCCAAATAGTCACGCAATAATCAACTTCGAATTAAAAGATGTACCTGAGTCCATGGCCTTGAAGCATTCATGGATACTTACCTGACTCAACTCGTATGACCCCGAGTTGAGCGACTCGGTGAGTTAACTTGGTAACTCGTCCAAGTTTACTCAACTGAGTCGAGCCGATTCCTTCACCAAACTTTTACTTTTCTCCTCGATCTATCACTCTTATGTTCTTGTTCTTCGTTTATCCTGCAAAAAGTGCGCAAACCATCGAGTTAGGGTTTGAAAAATTAACCTATTAAAAAATGTATATATATATATATATAAGTGTGTGTGTGTGTATATTTCGATTCAAAACCCTAGTTCAATCGATTTGAACTCGAGTAAATTAATCGAAATCACTTCGATTTGCCCAACCATAAACTTCGATTTAATCAATTTATGATTAAATCGTTTAATAATATATGTATAGCATCTGAAAAATGAGGTTTGATTGTGTTTTGAATGAAAGAAGTCGATGAACTCATCGGAAAAGTGAGAACGGCAGCTAGGGTTTCTGAGAGAAAAATGATAGAGAAAGAGGCGAGAGGAGATATTGAGTGAACAGTGTAAGCCCTAAATGGGTGTATATATATTTATGTATTCTAACGGTTAGGATTAGATCTTGATAGAATTGAACGGTATAGATTTTAGGGTTAAAAACTGGGCTGGGTTGTTTAAATGGGCTGAAAACAAATTTGAAGCCCGAATATTTTTAAAGGGTTATAGATTTATTTGTCAAATGGGCTGGGCTTATGACTAAATAAAATAGAAAATAATTTTTATTTTTAGAAAATAATTAAAAACTATTTTCGAATTAATATATATATTTATATATATGTATATATCTAGAGAATAATTTTGATATTTTAATGAGTAATAATATTTAATTTATTTTAAAATAAATTTCTTTTCAATGCACTTAGTCCATTTAATTTCTCAAACTCCGATCAATATATAATATTGATAAATTTGAATTATTGAGATAATTAACAGATAGTAGAAAAGAATTTTTTTTAAAATAGATATATATAAATGTTTACCCATAATATAAATAATATATTTAGAGAACATATTATTTATTTTAAATATTCCAACATTCCTAAATCCCAACGGAGTTTAGTGAATCTGTCAGAATTTAACGGTTTTGTAAAGATGTCAGCGATGTTATACTCAGTTTCAATATGAGTCATTTTTATATCGCCTTTGTTGGCATGATCATGTAAAAATTGATGTCTCACATCTATGTGTTTGGATCTAGAGTGCAGCACGGGATTTTTACTTAAATCATTAGCACTCGTATTATCACATAAAACAGAGATTACATCAAATTTTGTGTTATAGTCTGCCAATGTGTGTTTCATCCACAATATTTGTGCACAACATTTGGCAGCAGCTATATACTCAGCTTCACTGGTGGATATAGATACGGAGTTTTGTTTCTTTGCAAACCATGAAACTAAACATCCACTCAGAAACTGACACGTACCACTTGTACTTTTTCTGTCGACTAAATGTCCAGCGTAGTCTGAATCAGAATAATAAGTCAAGTCAAATGGTATTCCTTTAGGATACCAAAGACCAATATTCGTGGTTCCTTTAAGATATCTCAGTATCCTTTTTACTGCGGATAAGTGAGATTCTTTTGGTGTTACTTGAAATCAAGCACATTTGCAAACACTATATTGTATATCGGGTTGACTTGCGGTAATATATAATAAGCTACCAATCATTCCTCGATATTTCTTAGTGTCAACGGGAATTCCTTTGGGATCATACGTTATTTTGTTAGATACTGACATAGGTGTGGAAATTGGTTTGCAATTTTCCGTTTCAAATTTCTTTAGCATTTCATTATAATATTTTGATTGTGAAATATGAATGCCCTCGTCAGATTGTCTTATTTGCAATCTTAAAAAGAAATTTAATTCACCCATCATACTCATCTCAAATTCTTTGCTCATATAGACAGAGAATTCTTTACATAGTACATTATTTGTTGAACCAAATATGATGTCATCTACGTATATTTGTACAAGCAAGATATCATTTGTTTCTTATCTTGTGAATAAGGTTTTATCAGCCGTTCCCATTTTAAAATTATTTTCTAACAGGAATTTGCTAACCTTTCATACCAGGCTCTTGGGGCTTGTTTTAATACGTATAGAGCGTTGTATAATTTGTATACATATTCCGGATGTGTTGCATTCTCAATGTCGGGAGGTTGTTTAACATATACTTCTTCTTCTAGTATCCCGTTTAAGAATGCAAATTTTACATCCATTTGATATACTTTAAAGTCTTATGACATGCAAAAGCTAATAGCATTCGAATTGACTCAATTCGTGCTACTGGTGCATATATTTCATCAAAGTCTATACCTTACATTTGAGTATAGCCTTGTGCAACCAGTCTAGCTTTATTTCGAACAACAGTTCCATTTTCATCTAACTTATTTTTAAATACCCATTTAGTTCCAATTATGGAAGTATCTTTGGGTTTTGGAACAAGTTCCCAAACTTTGCTACGAGAGAATTGGGTTAATTCTTCTTGAATTGCAGAGATCCAATCTTCGTCTAACAAAGCTTCTTTAGCGGTCTTAGGTTCTATTTGTGATAGAAAACTAAGGTGATTCACAACATTTGAACTTGTGACCGCGTTTGAACTCCTTTACTTAAGTCTCCTAGAACATTGTCCAAAGGATGACTTCTAATGTTTGGAACATATTTAGGTAGTTCAATATATGTTTCTAACAATTCTGGTGGATTTGTTGGGGATGATGAGCCAAAATCCACATTTTCGAATAGTCGAATAATATTCTCAATATTGTCTTGTGTGACATCTTCTTTGTCTACAAGATCTTTGTATTTAAGTGATGGTTTTGATTCATCAAACGCTATGTTCATTGATTCTTCCACCACTAGAGAATTTAAATTAAATACTCTATAAGCATTGCTATTTGTTGAATATCCAAGAAATATACCTTCGTTTGATTTTGGATCAAATTTTGTAAGGTAATCTTTGGAGTTTAATATATAGCATTTACTTCCAAATACTCTAAAGTAATTAACTTTAGGAGTTTTACCAAAATAAAGCTTATATGGAGTCTTTTGAATTATAGGTCTTAATAAGACTCTATTTAGTATATGGCATGCAGTAGATGTGACGGCCTCAACCCTGGGGTCAGGAGTTGACGTCACCAAACACAATTACCAAAATATAAACAACAAGATTATTATTAAAATATACTAACTTGACCCCAAACCAAGATCTGATCCTGGTTCAAGTATGATTCAGGTTCACATTATTACAAACCATTTATTCAACATCTAACACACTCTAACTTTATTCAGCAACTCATAAGACCTCATGGTCTGACATAAACTACCTCAGAGGAGCCGGGTCCTGAAGGGGCGGGAACATGGGTATGTTTGACTGGTCTTCTAGGCATCTGCGAGATATACATAACAGTTTGCAAGGGTGAGCATAATCGCTCAGCAGTACCAACATATGAATAACGGAATTAAAACAGTAATGTAACAATAATAGGAATAGAGCTGTAATCATGATATCAACATTATATAATAAAAATCAAAGATAACTGGATATCAATAACTAGCATGCTTTATCAAAACAACGTAGTAGTGTGCTGTGTAAATACCAGAGTCCAATTTTAGCATGCTATTCATATTTATAAAACCGCTGTATCAACTACTTATACTCTTACGGGAATCACAAATCCAAATCAGATAGATAACGGATATGTGAAGACAACTGACCAGGCTATCAACACCAGACGGCTCTAACTGCCATCCCATTTACCTGTTCCGGAACTCAGAGACTAGCTAGGTCTCTGACCTGCTGGACTAATTGGTTATATAATGCGCGCAACCGAATTAGCCTCTTACGCCACCTCAATAGGCCTACTCTGGCCCCTATGTAACCCATATCTAATCATTTTATCCAATTTTCAAAATACTTGTACATATCTCATTTTCAAAACCATTTATTTAACCAGCACACATATAAAATCCAGTTCGCAATTCATTTCATTTGAGATAGGTACCTTTCGAAGTTACTTTTCCCCAAAATAATTTGAAAATAGTGATTTATAACTATAGGGGATACGTAACTTAAAACGTTTCTGTTCCATTACGAGAATAAAACATTTAGCTATTCATACGTACTGAACCATAAAAGAATGGTCAGGGGTACTTGCCTTGCAACGCTTTACAAAACCCTAAGTAGCTTTCACGCTGACTTCGGTCTTGGGGAAACTCGACTGGGATCTACAAATACAGAGTACCCTAATTAGTTATACCGACATGCTTGATATCCTCAAATCCTAATAACCCAATCCGATAACCCGACTCGTATAGTTATTATACACATAATCACGTAATCACGTAACCCGAACACAAATAGGGGTAACATGTATAATATAAATACGTACGTTTACAAATACATTTTTAGAAAATTTTGGCAGCAACTCCTTTGTTTATAAGACTACCCGTCGATCGTGATCGACGTCCAAATTTCACAACAATTCACAATCTCAATTCGCAACACCATTTCATAACGTATACCACAATACAATTCGTAATTAATTATTTAAATCCGAAAGTATTTTTCGTAAATCATTTTATTTATTAAAAACATTTAGGAATCAGAACATCATCATCACCATCCACCGTTGACTCGCCGAAGTTCATCGTCAACGGCGGTACAATTTATTGGTCCCGTTATGTTACGGGTTTCCAAATAAATTACACTGATTTATTCGACTAAAATTAATAGCACTAAATTATTTATATCACGAACTGTAATCATAATTCCCTAAAATTAATCAAGTAATACGAATTAATTCAAACCAATCGAACCAAATACAAATAACAGAACAGGGCAGCACGCGTGGAACACGCCACCATCGAACAGCAGCAAACAACCAGCAAACACAAGGATGGTCGGAAAAAGACACAGCCACACCACACATACACAACACCAACGTACACACACACAGTCATAACACATATCACACACATATATACACAAGGCATATATATACATATATATGCATGCAACAAAATAGACAGCCAAGCCAAACATAAGCGGCGGCTCACCGGAAATAAGCGACCGGAACGAGCAACAGGAAGAAGAACGAAGAGAGGAGGAGGATCGAGACAAGAGAGAGAGAGAGAGACAACACAGCCGAGGAATAAAAAGAAAAGGGGAATCCCCCTTGTGGTTTATTTATTTTTTCGTTAACTCCCCTCCTGACACGTATCAAACAAGTAACGAAAAATCAACACGTGTCATGCTGCAGCGCTTTGCCCCGAGAATTTTAAAATTAATGAATCTAGGCTTACGAAAAATGATTTCAGAAAATTATGAAAATAATATCAAAATGTCATAAATAACCCGAAGTTTACAAAAACATAATTTTTGAAATTTTGAAAATAATTCTTAAGGTTTGGTACCTGGTTTTTAACAAATAACGAAACGACGCGCGGTGAAACAAATCCCGAAAATTTCCAAAAAAAATTAAAATTCTCTGAATAATACGAACTTAATAAAATATAAGTTTCATGATTTTCGAAGATTTCCTGAATTAAATATGGATTTTACCAATAAACACTCACCTAAAAATAAATAATTAATAAAATATTGATTTCTCAATTTTATAAAGTCCTAAAAATAATTATTGAAATTATAAGACTATAAAACCAATTTTAGAAATCATCCAAATATTTATGGAATTAAAACTGCAATAAAATCACTTTTACAAGCGAAATAAAATCGCATAACTCACTAATAAATCACACAATTCAATCCTACATATCAACAGATCACAAATAATTAAATAACAATCAATAACTGCTGCCAAAACCATTACACACATTTTATTTAATTATTTAAACCTTTATTACACTTTGAATATAATAAAAATAAAAAAAATATACACGAGTCGTTATAGTAGACATTGACTCGGCCCAAAAATATTTAGGACGACGATATTCATTTATCATTGTATTTGCCATTTCTTGTAATGTTCTGTTCTTCCTTTCAACTACTCCGTTAGATTGAGGAGTATAAGGAGCAGAAAAGTTATGAGTGATACCGTTAGTTTCACAAAAATTTGTAAAGTTTAAATTTTCAAATTTTTTACCATGATCAGTCCTTATATAGACTATGGTATTATTTTGTTGGTTTTGAATTCTTTTGCATAGAGAAGAAAAAGATTCAAAATCATCACTTTTGGTTTTGAGGAATTATGTCCACGTAAATCGTGAATAGTCATCAACAACTACCAAAGTATATGAACATCCTCCGAGACTTTGTACTGGGACTGGACTGATAAGATCCATGTGTAAAAGCTCAAGAGGTCGTGAGGTAGATACCATAAATTTTGCTTTGTGAGAGGCTCGTATTTGTTTGCCAATTTCACAAGCTTCACATATGTGATCCTTTTTATAATTGAATTTTTGTATTCCTCGTACATGTTCTTTAGTTGATATATTTTTAATCAACTTCATGTTTGCGTGTCCTAATCTTCGATGCCACAACCAAGGGTCATCTATAGTGGTGATTAGGCATATATTAACATGCTTACTCATGTCACATGTATAGACATTTTTGTCTCGAGGACACGTGAGGACTAATTTTCTAATCTTTGTTAAGAATAGAACAATGAGTAGGATATAAAATTACCTTATTTCCATTATCGCAAAGTTGACTTATCGAGAGAAGGTTGTACTTTAGTCCCGTGATTAGTTGTACGTCGGATATCTTGAAGTGCTCATTCCTGATGTCACCGATGCCAATAATTATACCTTTATTGTTATATCCGAACGTGACACTTCCAGCAGTGACCTTTTTAATATTGTTCAAGAGTGACTTATTACCGGTCATATGTCTCGAACATCCACTATCAAGGTACCACAAGTCTTGCTTAGCAATAAGGAACACCTACAAAATAGATCAATTAAATACATAAGTACCCTTTTATCTTCAGGGTCCTGGGGTTAGTATATCATAAACAACATTTGAATTTGCATGGAAAAATCTAGGCATTGGATAAGCATTGTTATTCACATAGAGATTTCTAGATGCATCATTCCTAATATTGTAAAGTGTTCTCGTGGATATGTGGTATTTAATTTTGATCTTCTTATACTAGCATAATTTTTAGAGTTTCCATGTTGATATATATCATGCTTCTATCATTTGGATAAAATACATTATTTCTAGGAAAGATGCAATGATATTTTGGTTTATTATCTTCAAACCTGATAGGTGGTTTAAAGAATTGAGATCTAGGTTGCCTTTGATTATTATTAGCTACCTTAGAATGGAATATATTCTTTTCAATATTTTTGGATGACTTATATCCTTTTTGAACCCATATATGCTTTCCTTTAAATTCACCACATTTAAATTTACAATATGAAACGGTATGTTTGTGTCAATTACAAAAAGAACATGTAAATGAAGGTGATTTATGAGCATTACTTTTAGTTGGTTCATGGTGTTGAACAAACTTTCTTTAATTGAACATTTTTATCATATCCAAAACCTCACTACGCCATAAGTGCTCAAATGCTATGCTCTTCAGTTGTTGCCTTATGTCAAAAAAGCGTTGCATTTTCAATAATACAACACCAAGGGGCGTTACATGTGCTGCCGTTGTATTAGAGGCCTAATACAACGCTTTTTGGGGGTCTACAACAACACTAATAAGCATTGCCTAATAGATGTAATGCAATAGTATATACATCAAATACAACACCAAAAAGTGTTGGCTCTGACATAAGCTGGAAGTAAGACTCCATGTGTGGGGCCCACATTAAGGCCACGTCAGCACGTGACACGTGGATGCCACGTCAGCAGTGGGCCCCACACAAGCACCACGTCAGTAGTGGGCCCCACTAATAATGCC
Organism: Apium graveolens; assembly: GCF_009905375.1. Taxonomy (NCBI): domain Eukaryota; kingdom Viridiplantae; phylum Streptophyta; class Magnoliopsida; order Apiales; family Apiaceae; genus Apium; species Apium graveolens. The sequence continues at coordinate 86,110,103 of NC_133647.1, forward strand.
ACATAAGTTGTGAGGCCCACATGCCACGTCAGCAGCAGTCCACATGCCACGTCACTGGTATGTAATGTAACGCTTTTTATCAACTTTTAGGACAGTAAAACATAATTAAAAGCAACGCTTATATAGCTAATGCAACACCACAATATCCGGTAAAAACATTACTATTACTTTATAATGCAACACCCAGATATCAAATGCAATGCTTTAATTAAAAATTTGGCAAGATAATATTTCATAATTATAGAAGCCCATGAAAATTATCCTAATAACCATTCAACAATTTCTACTAGCCATCCAAAACATCATCCAACAACCCTATTACAAGTTTCATCCACAAAATACATCAAACAACCCCAACATCATACTAACTACTAAATTCATTACAAGTTATTTGATGTGCCAAAAAGATACTATTACAATTGCAGCTAGAGCTATTACAATTGGTGGGGCATCAAATGCCCTTAATGTAAGAAATTGTTCTACTGGTACATGAATTGGTGAATCCTGCAAATCAGAAATAAGACAAAGGTTTCAATAATATCACTGTATCATCTCCAATTAAAACACATATAAATATTATCCATTAGTTCTGGCCGATGTAATACATAATTGTGGATCTCTTTCCCGAAATGATGAGCAGCATCCTCTTCTACACTAGCACAAACAGGAAGAATATTGGCAATAGTTGCACAATTTGGTACAACAGACTCTTTTAGCATCCAGTAGAACAGTTTAAATGCCTCTCCTGTAAATTTGTTTTCTGCAAACCCTGAAATCATAGCATTCCATGAAACAACATCTTTTTCAGTGATAATATGAAATACGGCAATTGCATCATCACAGATAAGACCAAATTTTGCATATATAGAGACCAGTAAATTTCCTACCAGGGTATCTAATTCTAATCCATTTTTTATCGTATAAGAATGTACTGAACCCAGAGCTCTTGCACGAGCACAAACAGGAAGAATGATATCAATAGTGACAGAGGTAGGTTTAAGGTCCTCAGCAGAATGCATTTTGAAAAACAATCTCATCACGTCACTGTCATGAATCCGGGACCCCGAAAACCCAGATAAAACAATGTTCCAGGTCACTGCATCATTGATTTTATTTTTCCTGAACAGTTTTACGCAGTCATCAAAAACATTACATTTAGCATACATGTTAAGAAGCGCCTTGCGGACAAAGTGGCAGGAAATATGACCTAGCTTAACAACCTTACTATGAAGGTTTTTATATCTCACTCTGATCTGACTGACCCTATAACAGATATTACTACAGATTAAAGATCCAATCCTAGAATTATGCAGTTACAATTGTGACCAGGCATGTAAAATTCTAGTACATATATCATGTAAACAAAAATATATGACCTGTGGATTTTTATGATTCATCTAGCAACTTGCAAATCTGCTTTTTGTTTTAAAGCTACAAACAACACAATTTTTTTTAAAGTTTCACTAAAGGTGGCCTAATTATATTCAACCTCTTGTTATTGAAGAGAAGGTATCCGCTCCACCATTCGTTACCAAGATAACAGGGAATTTGCTGGGCTACTTACCCAAATGTATTTTTTTATTTTAAATAACCAGCCCTTAATATATTTGCAAAAAAAAAATTTAGTTGTTGATATTCTACCAAATAACATAGAAGAAGAGGAAAAGAAAATAAAGTATTGTCGTTACCTGTAAGGGGGTAACTTTTGCCCTGAATATGCTCAGAAAGCAAGCACAGGGGAGTATGAGAGTCTACAAAATAAATTTCTATTAACAATGATAGTATTTTATATCCAAATGGAAAAAAATACTTAAAAGGAAAATATAAGTTATTGCTTATGAAATAAGAGAAAACTTACAACTAGCATTGTTAGTAAAGATCCGATCAATGACATCACCAGCCCTGCAAAATTTAAAATTGAGATACTCTAGTTTCTAACATATATGTATCCATGTGTGTAAATACTAAAATTTTAAAAGAGGGTAGAGTGGTTATTCTAAGAACTAACAAATTTCTGCTATCAATATGTTACATGTCCATTCTATTTGTTATACTCTTTGAGTGTAAATGGTGAAGTAGTGTTGTGGATAAAAAACTCAGATTATTACTTGCTGTATTTAATACTAAGATTCGGGAGCTCAAGGCTTTTAATGGCTGCTCTCGTGTTTCGTAGCTTAATTCTGCCTTTACGAGATGCCTACGTATCTCTGTGAATTAGAGAATCAAGCCAAAAAACGTAGTTCTGATTGGTGGGGGTGAGACCCCTTATATAGATGTTGGGAGTCCTTGAATTGGACTTGGTATAGGAGACTTGGTGGGCAAGTCTCATAATTAGAATGGACTTTGGAGTCCTAGGTAGTAGGAAACTGATTCCTTATCCTTTTAGGTCCCCTTGAGGCTAATCTCCAAGGATTTATATCCTTATCAGGACTCTTTTCAACATCTGATTTGTCCCTTATTAATTAATTACGAAATTAATTAATAATCAGGGCTTTTGGGCCTTTTTTATTCCATCAGGCCGGATCTGGTCCATCAGGCTTAACCTTTCTGGTCTGAGTATCATATATCTTTTTATTGGGCCTAGCAGCCCACAGTTAGTACAATTAATGCAGTATTTAATTATACAATCATAATTTATTTATCCCTATCATTTGCCCCCCAACTTTTGGGAAACATTGATTAGGTTTCGCAGAAGTTAAGTCTATTTGTTCCCTTACAGGTTTCGTTTTTTCGTAAAGTGTGGAGCGACCTACATATTTACAATGAATTTTTCCTTTTATTCAGGAATTATCTTAATTTCCAGGAATTTTTCCCTTATTTCCGGTATTTTTCCCTTATTTTCTGGATTTTTCCCTAATTTTCTGGGATTTTTCCCTAATTTTCTAGAATTTTTTCCTAAATTTCTGGGATTTTCCCTAATTTTCTGGGATTTTTCCCTAATTTTCTGGGATTTTTCCTTATTTTTCTGGGATTTTCCCTAATTTTCTGGGATTTTTCCCTAATTTTCTGGGATTTTTCCTTATTTTCTGGAATTTTCCCTATTTTCTGGATTCTTCAAATTTCCAGCCCTTTTTTCGACCAGGATCCTAGTCGAAATTTCGACCTGGATCCTAGTCGAAAATAGGGGCCAGCCTTGCCATCCTGGTCGAAGGAATTCGACTAGGATCCACGACCTGGAATTCGACCAGGATCCTAGTCGAATTTTCGACCTGGATCTAGGACCTGGAATTCGACCAGGATCCTAGTCGAAAATTCGACCTGGATCGAGGTCGAAAATTCCACCCCTTTTTTTTTTTAGCTTCTTGTCATGAGCCTATCGACTAGGATTTCGACTAGGATTCTAGTCGATATTTCGACCTGAATCCTGTTCGAAAATTCCTTGATTTTCTTGTTTCCTGGTCGAAGGTTTTCGACTAGGATCCACGACCTGGAATTCGACCAGGATCCTAGTCGAACTTCGACCTGGGTTTTTAATCCCCATTTTTTGAAAGATACTTGGTTTATTCGACCTCATTCCTGGTCGAAGCTTCGACCTCAATTCAGTCCCGTTATTCCAGCTATTTTCGGGTGTCTGCTCGAAAGATTTCGGGCAGGATTCACGACCTGGAATTCGACCTGGATTCTGGTCTTTTTTACCCGTTATTTTCGGGTGTCTGCTCGAAAGATTTCGGGCAGGATTCACGACCTAGATTTCGACCTGGATCCTGGTCTTTCACTAGCCTTCTTTATTTAGCTTTAATTTAGGGTATTGTATTTTCCAAATCCTAATTGGATTTGGGCCTGGCCTTTTTGTTGGGCCCTATAAAATTTTACTGAGCTTCTATTATTGGGCTTTTCAAATCTCATTGGGCCTCTTTTATTGGGCCTTTTCAAATCTTATTGGGCCTCTTTATTGGGCTTTGTCAAATATTGCTGGGCCTTCTCATTGGGCTTTATCAAATATTGCTGGGCCTTCTCATTGGGCTTTATCAAATATTGCTGGGCTTAACACACCCTGTTTAGAATGCCCTAGAATTCCTAGGTATATTATGGAATATTCTTTTTTCTGGGCCTCTTCTTATGGGCCTTTGTTCTTAATGGGCTTTTCGTCCCTTCAACTTCTTTTTCCTCCTATATAAAGGAATGAGGAAAGGCTATTACTCCTCACTTTCTCATTTCTTAGTTTTCTTCTTTATCCTCCTGCTAAGATTCTCAGAGCAATAACAGCAAGTCGGAGCTCAAAGCCTTTTTCAGGAGTGCTTCTTTAGGTAAGATTCCTCCCTTTGCTTTTCGTGTCTATTTTTCCATTGTGTGCCATTTTAAGATAGCCTATTTACGTGCCTCATACTTTTTTCAGATGGCTGACAAAAGAATGACTCGTTTGGCCAAGATGAACGTGGCTAGAAAGTCCAATGATTTTCCTATTCGATCGAGGTATACTTCCTTAATCGACATGATCAACACTCGAGGGGACGAGTATCCGTCTGATGCGCATCTGGACGCGCACGATCATATCAGTGCTTTACGGGATCCCAAGGAGCTGGAAAAGTTGAGCAGCTGCTTCAAAATCAAGGAGCCTTTTAAGCTGGTTCTTGCGGGTCCGGCCGACAGGGCCTGTCAGTGGAAGAAGGACGCGCTATGCGTCTATAGGGATACTCTGAGGGCAGGTATTAGACTCCCTTTTCATCCATTCATTCCTTTACTACTGGCTGATGTGGGCATCAGCCCTTGCCAACTTCCCCCTAATTCCTGGAGGTTGATTCTGTGCTATCTGTCGCAATGCGCCAAGCACAACGTCCCCACATCTGTTGCTGTCTTCAGGAAGATTTTTCAGTTCAAAAACAGCCCTGATAAAAGTCCGGGTTGGGTTTCTATCAACCAGCGCCCCACTATCCCCCATATCGTGAATGGGAAGTCCATCCCTGACAACAACTTGGGGTGGAAGAAAGATTTTTTGTTTGTTATTTGGGAAGGTGGAGATTGGGGCTCCCTGTTTCGATCATCCTTTGGGCTGGCCGTAGACGGGAGCCCGAATGACATAACTTTGTCTGAGGAGGAGGCTAGAGGTTTCAACCTCCTTACGCAAGACAACGGCACTTCCCATTGTTGGGACCTTATCCGGGAGACCGTCCTGGTAGAACCCGGCCTTTCGCCCGTTAATAAGAAAAGTAAGTTCCCTTTCTTATCTCCTTTATTTCCTGCACTTTTATTTCATTGATTTTCAACTGACTTTGTTTGTTGCAGTGGCTGAGAAGATTGAGGAGGCTACCAAGCCGAAGGACCTGGAGACAACCAGGATGAAGAGGGCCGGGAAGATCTTTAAGGACCCTCGACTGGGTGACCGCTTCCCGGAGTTCCTTCTTCAGGCAACGGAGCCAGATGAGGAAGGCCCCAGCCAAGTTCTGTGCACCAAGCAGAGGCCAGGTGCCTATTTTCAACCTGCTTGGGGGATCCGGGGCAAGGACTCAATTGTGGGCAGCACGGCCCTGTCCAAGGAATGGTCTAAGCATTCCATTTCCCCGGTGGATTATCAAAATTTTGTCCTTCAACAGGACTTGGAGGGGAATGAGCTGTTTGGAGCCCAAGCTCTGGCGACGGTACGTACTTTACTTATGCCTTTTACAATTCTCTTTTCTTTCTTTTCTAAACCTTTGCTGTTTTCTCTTGCAGGCTAACGCCCATTTTCAAGGGGCAATTCACCAAGCCAAGGCTTGGAAGGTTGGCCTGGAAGATGCCAACAAGAAGTTGGAGGAGGCCAATCAAAAAATTGAGGCCCTTGAAGCTCAATTGGCCTCTTCCACTTCTGACCTGGAGACGGCCCGGGCTGAAAATGTTATCTTGAAGGCGCAGAAGGAAAAAGCCTTTGATGGTTGGATGGACACTCAAGAATTCAAAGATTTGATGGTGGAGCATGACACCCTTCTTCATCCTGTTAGCTATAAGGAAGGCTGGGACGCTGCTGTGGAGGCCATCCAGGATGAGTTTCCCGAGGTCCTTGAGCAGTCGCCCTTTCCTTGCCCAGTGCGGGTTCCAGAGCTTGGAGGTGTTACTGAAAAGCTTGCTGGCATGATCAAGGATGGAGAGGAGGAAGATTCCTTCGAGGAGGAATTCGAGCCTGTCGCTAAGAAGGCCAGGGTGGAAGAATCTCCCAAAGCAGCGCCTCAACAGCCATCATCTCCTGCTGAGGGAACTTCTACAGGGACTTCGGAGGGGACGACCGAGACGTCCGAAGAAACGACTGAAACTTCCGAAGAGACTTTGGATGGACACTCAAGAATTCAAAGATTTGATGGTGGAGTATTACGTCCTTCTTCATCCTGTTAGCTATAAGGAAGGCTGGGACGTTGCTGTGGAGGCCATCCAGGATGAGTTTCCCGAGGTCCTTGAGCAGTCGCCCTTTCCTTGCCCAGTGCGGGTTCCAGAGCTTGGAGGTGTTACTGAAAAGCTTGCTGGCATGATCAAGGATGGAGAGGAGGAAGATTCCTTTGAGGAGGAATTCGAGCCTGTCGCTAAGAAGGCCAGGGTGGAAGAATCTCCCAAAGCAGCGCCTCAATAGCCATCATCTCCTGCTGAGGGAACTTCTACAGGGACTTCGGAGGGGACGACCGAGACGTCCGAAGAAACGACTGAAACTTCCGAAGAGACTTCGGATAGTGGTTCTGAGGAATCTCAGCCTTCCAAGGCCTAGCTTTTTGTATATCTTCTTTTTGAACTTTATTTTTATCAGAACTTGTTACCCTTCGGGGTTATGTTTTATACGTTGCTTTTCTTGCCTTTTTCTGTTTTAACTTTACAATCTTAATATGCATTTGAACCTTAAACATCCTTGGATTGAAATAATTTCAAGCTCTTTAATATGAAGTCTGGTTTTTCAAAACCTTACACAGCATGGGTTCGACCCTAATCAATAATAACTAGACATTGTAAATTCTACTGGAATATAAAATCCTACGCAAGCAAAGCTTCCAGGTGCTTTTAAACCTATTTGTCACAATGACAAGTGAGAATCGTACTTAGCCTATCTTACACGTAGTAAACCTTCAGGTTTTCTGCATGCCAGGTCCTCGGGACTTCAAAACCATCCATAGTTTCCAGCTTGTAGGTTCCTCTACCCTGAACGCTCTTGACTCTGTACGGCCCTTCCCAATTTGGGGCGAGCTTTCCTTTCTGTCCAACACCAGAAGCCTCTATTTTCCTCAAAACTAGATCACCTTGTTTAAAAAACCTCTCTTTAACCCTTAAGTTGTAGTAGAATGAAGCTTTTTTCTGATATTCTACTATCTTTGCATGTGCTTTATCTCGCACTTCATCGATTAAATCCAGGGCTAACTTCTGCCCTTCTTCATTTTCTTTTTCATCAAAAGCCTGAATCCTTGGAGAGGAATGTGATATCTCCACGGGAACTACTGCTTCTACCCCATATGCCAACATGAAAGGAGTTGCATCTGTCGTGACTCTACAGGTAGTCCTATAGGCCCATAATATGGGAAGTATCTCATCCACCCAATTATTTCTTGACTTTTCGATCATCTTGTTTAGTCCATCCAGACCTTCAGGTTTTGTGCATGTCAGGTCCTCGGGACTTCAAAACCATCCATAGTTTCCAGCTTGTAGGTTCCTCTACCCTGAACGCTCTTGACTCTGTACGGCCCTTCCCAATTTGGGGCGAGCTTTCCTTTCTGTCCAACACCAGAAGCCTCTATTTTCCTCAAAACTAGATCACCTTGTTTAAAAAACCTCTCTTTAACCCTTAAGTTGTAGTAGAATGAAGCTTTTTTCTGATATTCTACTATCTTTGCATGTGCTTTATCTCGCACTTCATCGATTAAATCTAGGGCTAACTTCTGCCCTTCTTCATTTTCTTTTTCATCAAAAGCCTGAATCCTTGGAGAGGAATGTGATATCTCCACGGGAACTACTGCTTCTGCCCCATATGCCAACATGAAAGGAGTTGCATCTGTCGTGACTCTACAGGTAGTCCTATAGGCCCATAATATGGGAAGTATCTCATCCACCCAATTATTTCTTGACTTTTCGATCCTCTTCTTTAGTCCATCCAGGATTATCCGATTTGCTACCTCCGCTTGCCCATTGGCTTGCGGGTGAGCCACAGAGGTGAACCGTAACTCAATTTCATTTTCTTCGCAATACTTTTTGAATTCCTCGTTGTTGAATTGTGTTCCATTGTCAGTGATGAGGATATGGATGTTTTCCCACAGGAATTGTGCAACCTGCTTAGTTGTGATTTTGGCCAAAGGTTTGGCTTCGATCCACTTGGTGAAATAATCAATGGCTACAATCAGAAACTTCCTTTGTGCTGTGGCCATAGGAAAAGGCCCTAGAATATCCATCCCCCACATAGCAAAGGGAATAGGTGAGTTGATAGAGGTCGGCATCTCGGGGGGTTATCTGGCGACTGGTGCATGCTTCTGACAGCGATCACACTTCTTTACATATTCTTTGGCATCAGCCATCATTTCTGGCCAATAGAAGCCTAAACGGGTTATCTTATGAGCCAAGGCCCTGCCCCTCAAGTGTTGCCCACAAATACCTCCATGCACTTCCTCAAGAGCTAAGCGTGCCTCATCGGGCCTGAGACACCTCAAGTAAGGAACCACGAAAGATCTTTTATATAGAATCCCATCTATCAAAGAGTACCTTAGTGCTCGAACAGTTAACTTCCGTGCCTCAATTGCATCGCTTGGCAACCAACCGGTCTGAATGTGAGCCTTGATGGGATCAATCCATGACGTCCCCAAGCCTACGGGAGCCACAAGCTTAACATATATGCTTCGTGTCTTCAAAACACGGAAGTACACACTTCCTGAACTTTCTTCAATGTCAGATGAAGCAAACTTTGATAGCGCATCTGCTTTAGCATTTTCTTCCCTTGGAATGTGTTCAACATGGCATTCATTAAATTGGGTCATCACAGCCCTTACTAGGCGAACATACTTAGCCATCGTATCATCCCTTGCCTCAAATTCTCCCTTTACCTGGGATATGATCAACTTCGAGTCTCCACGGACCTTTAAGTTTTTGACTCTAAGTGTCCCAGCTAGACCAAGGCCAGCAATCAGGGCTTCATACTCTGCCTCATTGTTTGTGGTTGGGAAGTCTAGCTTCATGGCATACTCAATTAAGAATCCATCTGGGCTTTGCAAAACCAACCCTACTCCACTGGAATTTGTTTTTGATGCTCCATCAAAATAGAGAACCCAATATTCTTTCTCCTTGTCCCCATTGTCGACTCCCTTGTCTTGAGGTATGGTATCTTCCTGCCCCCCGACTTCTTGGTTGGGTATGGTACATTCTACCACGAAGTCAGCTAGTGCCTGGGCTTTTATGGCCGTACGTGGCTTATACTTGAGATCGAACTCTCCCAACTCTATTGCCCACTTAATCAGTCTCCCACTTGCCTTGGGACTGTGAATGATATTTCTCAGTGGCTGATTTGTTAGCACTTCAATTTGGTGAGCTTGAAAATAAGGACGCAGCTTTCTTGAAGCCATTACCAAGGCTAAAGCGAATTTCTCAATGGCTGAATAATTCAACTCAGCACCATGCAAAATTTTGCTGACATAGTATACGGGTTTCTGGACTTTCAGTTCCTCCTTAACCAACACGGCGCTCAAGGCGCTCTCTGAAACAGCCAAGTACAAGAATAAAACTTCATTCAGAACTGGCTTGGCCAACAACGGGGCCTGACCCATATACTTCTTTAACTCTTCAAATGCCTTCTGATTTTCCTCACTCCATACAAAGTCTTTGATGTTCTTTAGTGACTTGAAAAATGACAAGCACTTGTCTCCTGACTTGGAGATGAATCGTCCTAACGCAGCAACCCTTCCTGTGAGCTTCTGAACATCCTTGACAGTTTTGGGGGGTTCCATGTCCAGGATTGCCTTTATTTTATCGGGATTTGCCTCAATTCCCCTTTTCGAGACCATCAATCCCAAGAATTTTCCAGATCCTACTCCGAAAGCACACTTCGTTGGATTTAACATCATCTTGTGGTACCTCAGGACCTCAAAAGCTTCCCTTAAATGGGCTATATGATCAGTCTTTACTAGACTTTTGACTAACATGTCATCAACATAGACTTCCATAGTCCTACCAATAAGATCCTTAAAAATTCTATTCACCAACCTTTGATAGGTGGCTCCTGCATTCTTGAGACCAAACGCCATAACAAGATAACAATAAACACCAAAGTCAGTGATAAATGATACCTTTGGAGTGTCATCCTTATGCATTTTGATCTGGTTGTATCCGCTAAACCCATCCATGAAACTCAGCATCTCATGTCCAGCGGTGGCATCAATCAAAGTATCAATTCTAGGCAGCAGAAAATAGTCTTTTGGGCATGCATCATTCAGATCGGTGAAGTCTATACACATCCTCCACTTTCCATTAGCCTTCTTCACCATTACAGGGTTTGCTAACCACTCCGGAAATTGAATCTCCTCAATGAAACCAGCCTCTAAGAGCTTCTCCACTTCCTGCTTTATAGCCTCTTGTCTTTCCGGGGCAAAATTTCTTTTCTTTTGTTTCACTGTCTTCCGGCTTGGATCTACGTTTAGCTTGTGAGTAATTAACTCCGGGTCTATGCCTGGCATATCAGCTGCTGACCATGCAAACACATCACTATTTTCTTACAAAAATTTCACTAACTTCCCTCTAAGGGGCTCCTCTAATGTGGCTCCAATGAAAGTCGTCCTCTCAGGATTCTCGGGGTCTAAAGGAACCGAGACCAATTCTTCTGCTGGCCTTCCTCTATTCTCATCATTTTCTCGATCATCCATATCTTCAATAGGAAGAACCTGCCCCCCGACTCCATCTGCCCTCAAAGAGGCCACATAACAGCTTCTAGCCATTTTTTGATCTCCTCTTTCTTCTCCAATCCCGTTTCGGGTGGGAAACTTCATGACTGAATGGTAGGAAGAGGGGACTGCCTTGAAGGCATGTATCCCTGTTCTCCCCATGATAGCATTATAAGTTGAACTAGCCTTTACCACCACGAAATCCAGCATCTGCGTTGCTTGCCTTGGCTCCGTACCTATGGTGGTTGGCAATTTGATTATCCCTTCCACAGGACATTCTACTCCAGCAAATCCATATATCGGCATGTCGGTTGGTGTTAACTGGGAGTCGTTATACCCCATCCTTAGAAAGGTGTCGTGGAGCAAGATATCCACAGAAGCACCATTATCCACAAGGACCCTCTTAATCGGGCTATTTCCTATTATTGGTGTTATGACCAGCGGGTCGTCATGGGGAAACTTCACACCCTCTAGGTCGGAATCATCAAAAGCCAATGTTACTTCTGTCCTGGCCCTCTTCGGGGCTTCTCCAACAATATGCATAACCTCTCTAGTATATGCCTTTCTGGAATTTTTGGACAATCCAGCAGCAGTTGGACCTCCAAAGATCGTGTTTATCACAGGCCCTCGAGGTCTCGGCCCTCCATAAATGGTGTTTATAACTGGTCCTCTAGGCTGGGGGTTTCGCCCCTGATCGTCTTGGTCCCTCCTACGATCTTCAAAGTTCTTCCTTCCATTATTATTTCTGTCCCCTCCATCTCCAGTATACTTGTTCAATCTTCCTTTTCGAATCAAAAACTCAATTTCATCTTTCAATTGCCTACACTCATCGGTGTCATGGCCAACATCTTTGTGAAACCTGTAATACTTGCCCTTATCTAGCTTGGCGGGATCAGCCTTCAAGGGCTTAGGCCAGCGAATATCTCTGTCTTTCTCAATCTCCATCAAAATCTGACTTCTGGGAGCATTCAGCTTAGCGTATTCAGTGAACTTTTGCCCAGGTCCTCCCTTCTTGGGGGTTGAATCAGGGTTTTGTTCGGTTCTAGGATATTTGTCCTTAGCGATATACTCCAAATCAGTTTTTCGTTTCTTGCCTCCAGTGGGCTCATTACTTACTACGGTCTTCCTCATACTTTCTTCAACCTTGATATACTTCCCTGCCCTCTCTTGGAGCTGCAACATGCTCTCAGGGGGTCGTTTGGCCAAAGACATCTTGAAAAACTCATCCCTAGTTCCTTGTTGCAGTGCTATCATGGCTACCTTATCATCAAGGTATGGGACTTTTAAAGCCTCCTTTGTAAAACGATTCAGGTAATCTCTTAAGGATTCCTTAGCTCCCTGCACAAGACTCATAAGAGATGCTGAACTTTTCTCATGGACTCTTCCACTGATGAATTGCTTAATAAAAGCCTGACTTAATTCTCTGAATGATCCAATAGAATTTGGGGGTAGGCGACTTTACCATCTTTGAGCCATACCCGACAGGGTTTGAGGGAAGGCCCGACATTTTATAGCATCATTCACGGGTTGCAGCAGCAGTGCATTAGAGAATGTCCTAACATGATTAGCGGGGTCTCCCGTGCCATCATAGGCTTTGATAGTGGGCATCTTGAATTTCCTTGAGATATGGGCATTCATTATCTCTTCTGTGAAGGGTGGAGTTGGATCATCAGGATCTCCAAGGGGAAGGAGATTGCTTGGATCAGTTCTTGGGACAGCAGCCCTTCTTCTTACCGGACCATCCAGGTCTATGATAGGAGGAGGATTTCTCCCCCTAGGAGGCATGTGGGGTCTGGTGGCTTGGTGAGCCTCCAAATCACGCCTCAGCCTTTGGATTTCAGCCTCATGAGCCCTGATCTTTTCCTTCACTTCTTGGGGATTCGCCCCTGGGGTGCTTTGGGGGCGTTGCCTTCCATCGGCCATTGGTTCTTTTCCAGGACGCCTCCTTCTCGGGGCCACTTCATCATCCGAAGATTCGGAGTCTCTTTCAGTGTATGGACCAGAAAATTCCCGATCCTCAGGGATAGGATCCAAACCTCGTATATAGGGGGCGACCACCCTCGTGCTTCGCTTCGCCCAGCATATCCGCTTCCTCCAACCTCAGGGTGAAGGGGCATCCCATAAGGGGGGTTAGTAGTAACAATAGTTGAATATTCATACCCGACGGGTCGAGAATTCACAGGTATATGTATTTGTTGAACTTGAGGATTCGTACCTTGAATCGAGGGAGTTGTCCCTTGTAGCTGGGGTTGAGTTGCCCCTGTCTGGGCTTCCCCCTGAGTAGATGCATAAGTTGAATGGGGAGGAACCTCCACGGTTGATGAAATCACCTGGGTTGTCTCTGATGGTGTTCCTTCCTCTAGAGCTCTAATTGTTCTGCGTGTTCTCGCCATGGTTGTTATTGCTTTCCCACAGACGGCGCCAAATGTTGTGGATAAAAAACTAAGATTATTACTTGCTGTATTTAATACTAAGATTCGGGAGCTCAAGGCCTTTAATGGCTGCTCTCGTGTTTCGTAGCTTAATTCTGCCTTTACGAGATGCCTACGTATCTCTGTGAATTAGAGAATCAAGCCAAAAAACGTAGTTCTGATTGGTGGGGGTGAGACCCCTTATATAGATGTTGGGAGTCCTTGAATTGGACTTGGTATAGGAGACTTGGTGGGCAAGTCTCATAATTAGAATGGACTTTGGAGTCCTAGGTAGTAGGAAACTGATTCCTTATCCTTTTAGGTCCCCTTGAGGCTAATCTCCAAGGATTTATATCCTTATCGGGACTCTTTTCAACATCTGATTTGTCCCTTATTAATTAATTACGAAATTAATTAATAATCAGGGCTTTTGGGCCTTTTTTATTCCATCAGGCCGGATCTGGTCCATCAGGCTTAACCTTTCTGGTCTGAGTATCATATATCTTTTTATTGGGCCTAGCAGCCCACAGTTTGTACAATTAATGCAGTATTTAATTATACAATCATAATTTATTTATTTCTATCAAGTAGCTAGAAGTTATAGCATATTTGTGAATTATTAATGAGATACTAGATTATATCATAATAAACTGTAAAAAGTATTTAAAGAATAGGATATTTATTCAATGGATTGACCACCTGCAAAAAAGAGAAATATAGGCAAACATGTTTTTAAGTTGCAAACCAGAATTCAAACATTACTAAATATGCAGAAAGTTGGTTATGAGTTATGACTAGTGATATAAGATTGCCCATTTCACACCCTAAAAACTAGATAATGTAGGTCTAATACCAAAAGAAGTAAAAGACTGAAACACAAGAAGCAGCAATCGGTGTTCAAAATTTGAAAATGAATATAATCATTGTTTAAACATGAAAATTACATTACACAGTCACACCTTTATAGATACGAAGCTAAATAGCTAATAAATATCTGAGTTTTTTAACACACCTTTATAGATTGTATAGATTAAGAATCTATGTTGTAGCTACCCGTATGCATCACTTTTTACAAGTCTAGTAGGCTAATTGAGTGATTAACAAAAATAACCATGAATCTGAAAACAGAATAAATAAAAGTAACATGATAATTTTCCAGTTCATTAATAGCAAGTCCAGTAGCTAACCGAGTGATTTACAATAAACATGAACCAGAAACAGAACTAATCGAAGTAAATACTTAATAAAAACAAAAATTCGAAAGTAAATCAACATACTTAGCTCAAAGAAACTAGGCTCCCCGAAAACTTAGAAAAATGAGTGGCACTCCATCCATATGGCACTGCTGCAATCTTCGTATTCTTTTCAGTCCTAGAATCATGTACATAAACACCAAAATAATCCTTTTCATAGATCATCATCAAACTTTTTCCCAAACAACCCACAGGACGCAGACAGTTATCATTAAACTGTTCCCCAAACAACCCACAGGAAGTAGAGATAATTATATAATTCTAAATCAAACCAGACCAGACATAGTCCAATTATTTTAAAAAAAATGAACATGGTTGGATATTAGTACGTAGTACCAATGAGTAAATATCATCAATGATTGTGCCTCTAACAACAGCATTCGTAGTTTGTCTAACCTTCTCTTCTTTCTTTGACAAATCTGAAATAACATAGTAATCAGTAAGAACTACTTATATATATAAAACTGTAGAGACATGTAAAATACTAAAATCAAAATAGTAACCATTTACATATATAGTTGATGTCAAAGCTCAAAGTGACAAATCAAATATCAATTCTACAATTTCTAAAAGTACCCAACAAACAAACAAACAAACAGCTGATTACTAGATTATAGATAAATTATCATTCTCGAACCCCTTTATAATGTTCTTCGAAATTATTAGAAGAAAACACAGATAATGTGTAAATAAAAAAGAAGATTAATATAAGATGGACCTGAAAAAGGATTGAGAAGCGGTTGTTGTTAAGGTGAGTACTTAGAGCAATAACAGCTTGATTACAAAACTCAAGCTCTAAGGCTTAAAACCTATAAACAAAAACTTAACTAATATAAAAACATATAATTTTAAAACAAATTCAAAATTTGTTAGGTCACACAACACTGTAGAAGGGGGTTGAATACAGTGTTTATACAATCAAATCGATTTGAACACAAGTATGTAACAAAGATCAAGTATATTCAATAAACTCTGTTACAATATGAACTGTTGTTCTCTCTCAGTGATGAACAAATATCACTAAGAGCTGCTAGGTTACAATGAATAATGTTTCTCGATAATGATAACACATATAGTATAAACCCTAAGTCTGTGTTTATATATTACACAGTTACAAGATATCTTCTAATTGATATGGAATATAATTCTGTCTCCTAAAATATATCAATCAGATATCTTCTATAAGTCTTCTAGTCTTCTAACTCTTTCCATACATATCTTCTATTGTTTTAGTCCAGATCTTCTCCTATAAATCAGCCGCATTCCTTATCTGAAAGTCTTCCCGCATTTAAGTACTGATATGTATCTTCTGATACCTTAAGTTCTGATATTAAGTTCTGACTTTAGTAAGTTTTGATTTCAGTAAGTCCTGATATGTCCTGTTGTTAAGTTCTGAAAACTAAACCCAAATCATATTAGACATGACATTTCAAATATATCTAACAATCTCCCCCAACTTGTAAATTATACAAAATATACAAGTTAATAGATTTGACGATGTTAAAAATATTTAAGTACAAATACAATAAGAGTTTAACTAGATACTAACTATAACTTATAGTCCTTGTAGCTTTTACCAATCTCACTGAGTCAATCTGAATCCAAAGTGATTTTTGACAAAGTTTGATATCAGCTTTTCTTCTTTATTCCTCAGGACTTGAGATATTGTAGCTTTAACTTGCTTCAATTCTTCACTCTGACTTCCAATCTGGTAGTTTGCAGTCCTTAATGCTGAGATATGGTTTCTTTTCAAACCATCACCCAGTCTTATTACCCTTGGATGAGAAGAATCTTCATTGTAGCACAGACATTTCGCTTTCAAAATCACTTCAAGTTTAGCAGAATCCTTCTTCATTGGAAATTCACTTTCATCATCTTCAACTATGTTAGGAATGAATTATATAACCCTTGAACCATAAATTTTTGATTTATCTCTTATGGTCTTCATAATAAAATTTGACCATCTCCTGGTAATATCAGACTTTATCTCTAAAAGATAATAAAAGAATTGAAGTTCTTTCAGAGATTTGTTCAGCACATCTGATTCTGACATTTGATATGTCCTTCCATCTTCAAGAAATAGAATCAGATTTTCTTTGACATTATGCTTGTCATGAGCATCCAGTACCACTTGAACAGAGATAACCTTATCAAGGTGTTTCTGTGTAACATCTTCAAGAGGTTTGTCAGTCAATAAAAATGGATCTCTTGTAAGCACTTCAACTCCTGTCTTGATCTTAGCTTCATCAGAACCTAGTCCAGCTCTGTCTCTTGCTTCTCTGGCTTTCAATCCAACAATCATGAAATCAGATAACAATTGGCTTTTCTTTGGATCTAATGGTTTCACATTCTTCCATAGGATTTTCTTCTTATCAGCAACTTTCATCTTGTCTAAATCAACTTGAGCACTGTCAGAGGTTGATTTCTTTATAACTTGATCAGAATTTGTTGTTTCTTCTATAGCTTGCTATTTCTCACTCTGAACAACTTGAGCTTTGTAAGAGGTTGTCTTGGATTCTTCAGTTATCTTCCTTATTTTCAGAGTTTGAACATCTTCATCTTCAACAGCATTATCATCAAATACTTGAACCATTTTGCACACTGGTTTCATCAGGATTTGAGGAATTTTCATCTCCTGTGGCTTTACTGGTCCATCAACTTTTCCTTTCCCTTTATCTTTGGGATCAATCTGTGATCTTGTCATGGGCTTTGAAGCCTCAAAATTTGACTTTTCCTTGATCACAATGCCTTTTACCTTAGGCCTTGGAGGTTTCTTAGCATCAGAAGCTTTAGACTTTAGATTTGTCTTCTCAGCTTTAAATCTAGCTTCTTTCTCCTTGAGATTTTCTAAATCCGTTCCAGGATTATGTTTCAGAAATAATCTTCTAGCAATCTCTTCATCAAGTGTCTGAATCTTGGGATCCTTGTAGTAGACAGTAGTCTGCTTTCCCTTTAGCTTCAGAGTTTGCAAAAACTTCTGAGAGTCTTTACTTCCTCCTTGAATCAGAACATCAGAACTTGATATCAGATTTTGATTATCAGCACTTGCTATCAGATTTTGAGTTTGAGCAGCTTCAGAACTTGTCTTCTTTTGAGTAGAAGATTTGCTTGCATCAGAAATTAGTTTCCTAGAAGAAACCTTGCTTGGGTTTCCCTGGTCATCACCTTTGTCATCCTTCTTCTTCAGTATTTGAGTAGGTGAACATTTGGACTTAACTACCTTCTCCCCTTTTTGGCATCATCAGGTAGTAGGAGAGAGAGAGAGAGAGAGAGAAGAAGAAGTTCTACTAAAGATTGAATTTCATCTAGTTGAGCTTTTTGAGAAGCTTGATTCTGCAGCACCTCAGTAATTTGGGCATGTTGCTTCTCCTGAACCTTCTCAATTGCTTCAACTTTTTCATGTATAGGTCTGATAAGTCTTGACTTGTATAACTTGAGAGTCATATCTATCTTTTCAGCTGACTCCAGAAGTTTATCAACCTTGGCATGAGTTTGAGAGTGTAGACCCTGAAGAGTTTTAGTAGATAGAGCTGTGACTTTGAGTTGAGTCTTGAAATCAGAACTTATCATCAGCTCATCAGCCTTAGTAATATGCTATGTCAGAACTTTAGAGCTTGGAATGAAATCAGTTTCATTCCACTTCTTGGTCCACTCAACACCTCTGTGAGTTTCTTCCCAAGGAATAGGATCATCATGTTCAACAAACTTTTGGATTAATGCATCTTTTCCAAGAATTGGAGCATTTACCGGAGCTAACTCTCCAGAACTTACAGAAAATCCATCATCTTCTGACAACACAAGAGTGTGTGTAATAGAAGCAGGGTCTGTACCAGCTTCATCTAAATTATGAGCATCAGAATTTATCTCCAGGATAGGAGTTGTTGGTATCTCAGCCTGTAAGATTGGAGAATTAACAGTAGATGGCTGAGCTGCTATTGGAGCTTCCAAATAAAGAACAGTAGGAATATTCAGATTGTGAATATCTATTTCAGAAATTGTGTCTTGTCCTTCAGCATTATCTGTAGCTTGGAGTGGAGAGACAGGAGGTGTGATCACTGTATCTGTAACAGTGTCTTTTGGTTCTGGAAGGGCTTCAGTGATAATTGGTTCTTTTGAGATCAGAGATTCCTGATCCCCTTCCTCAGCTTCTTTAGTATCCTCTGATGGAGGTTGTGCTATATGCCTTTTTTAGGTCACACAACACTGTAGAAGGGGGTTGAATACAGTGTTATTACAATCAAATCGATCTTGAACACAAGTAACAGTAAATAGATATATTTAATATAATAAATTCTGTTACAATGGAACTGTTCTCTCTCAGTGATGAACAAATATCACTAAGAGCTGCTAGGTTACAATGAATAATATATCTCGATAATGATAACACATATAGTGTAAACCTATGTCTGTGTTTATATACTACACAGTTACAATATAACTTCTATGTCACACCCCAACTTAAACAGCATATTAAATATAGCTATTACAACATTTTAAAAGAAATAACATAACCAAATCCAAGATCTTACAGTTTAGGGTTTGGAACAGCCCAATACTACCAACTATTACATCTGATTTTAAACACCGAGTCCTCACACAAAACTATTATCTCTTATTCTACCTGAGCTTGCACATAAGCATCAGTATCACAGGTCTTACGGGCAGTCTGCTTGAATCTAACCATAGCTGCTAGCTGTAATATCAGGGTAAAGCAAGGAGTGAGCCAAATGCTCAACAAGAGCTAACAGTACGATACAAAACATAAATCGAGATATACATTAAAGAATGATAATGGAAAGACATAACCAATGATAACGAGGGATAAAACTATGGGTGATGGCATCATTTTTGCTTGTATCAAAATAATTTCAAAATCATGTCTTAATCAAAATCATTTTATGACGCTACGGATTATAGCCGGTGATCAGCCGCGAAGTAATCCCGAACCTCGCTGGGTTCTAAAACATTAATGGGAATCCCTAGGCAACTTTTAAGCCTAATATAAGTGTGGAAAGGACTCGCGTCTCAGTCCAGATCCACCATTCAAGAAAACATTTATCCCCCTTTGGGACTGAAAACCCACATTTTATTTATTTCAAAAATTGATGCCGAATTATAACAAAAATCTCTTTTTACAGTAAACATTTTTATCAAGGAATTATAAATCAACTCGAAATACGGGAAATAAGGTACTGAATATCAGGGCCATGATTCACAAAACTATACTCTATTCAAGTAATTGAATGGTTTTCATATATCAAAGATTGGACAAGGGGATTTAGTGAGGCTATTGGATATTATAAAAGGGTAATGCCAAATTGGGCTTTAAGCAATGGTTTCTCATCAAGGTTCAAGTGCTGGATCATCAAGAAGGTAAGCTTCATGAATACTAAGGGTGTTAGGGTATGCAGAAATGATCTTTAACTCAGGATATATCAGAATTGTCAAGCTTTAGGATAAGAAAAAGGGTATCAATCAATGAGGAATCACGTTGGTAAGTATCTGACTATCAGAGTTCAAGGTAAGGTTCTATAGGGGTTCCAGTTTCAGGGTGAGATATTAATACTTAGGAATCATTAGCATGTTAATCAAGAGGATCAATCAAGTATTATAACAACTCTTTATTTTATCATGGCATTCAACTATCATGAAAAGATTTTTGAACTACTTGCAATACGTACTCGAGGGTTCATGGCATCTCTATATAATTCAAAGATAAACATAAGATACGCTTGATTTAATATATCAAATGACACAGGATAGTTGTAGCAATGTATGAACTATTAGCAGTAAATACAAAGGTCAAGTTGAATCACTTGCCTTGAGAAAGGCTGGTCTGGTCTGACTGGTAAGAGCAACTGGAGCTTCACTCGACCTTTATGGCAAGTTTTCCCTCGTCTCGAGATCCTACATAAATAATAATAATCCTCATTATAATATATTCTCACCAACTTAACCTATTTACAACCCGAAATTAAACACGGATGGCACTTAGGCCTATATGCACTTAATTTTATATTCACTTTTAAATTACAAATGTACACACATAGCCACATAATCACATATCATATATTAATACCAAATAACACCATATACACCATAATACAACACTAGGCTTGGATGATCTCGACTCACAACTTAAATCACTTGGTCGCTAAACTAGACAAAGTCTTCAAATTTTGGCTTCCTAACTCGATGTGCCTTTACTAAACTATCCAAAACCTATTGACCCTCACTTGAGTCTTTTGCTCTACTGACCTTATACTATCTTACAACTATGGTGGTCAACCTAAATCTCACTCCTAAATGTTCTAAAACTATGTGATAAGTGAAAGTGCTTACTGGTGCAAATTTCAGAATGACAACTATGGTTTCTTGAGTGCATTAGACACTCTTAAACTACAAGTTTTCCATCAAAACTTTTACACAAGACTCTCCTGACCTAAGGGCATCTCACAAACTTGATGTGGCTCAAGGGCCTGGCTTGGGCCTTCTTGGGCCTAAGCTAAAAGTCCAAGGTTCCCCTGTTTTTCTGGACAGAAAACGCCCTGACTTGAATTAACTTGTGACACATGGTTCTAACTCATATCCTATGAACTATGGTTGGAAAAACTTCTCTGACACTCCCTCTAACTAAGGCCCAACAGGGCCTAATGAGGGCCTACCCATGACATGGTCAAATATCCCTATTTGTAAGTTGCAACAAAATTGTCCCCTGCTGGACAGATTTTGTTATTCTACTTGTGCACCTAACCAAATGACATGCAAACCTCCAACCAACACCTAAAACCTTTTATATACTCCCAATACTAACTTCTGGTGGCTTGGGCCTCAAAGTGCACATCAATGACATGGTCCAAACTCACTCTAAATCTCAGGGTACTAAACTGATTTTCTGCAGAAACTATAACTTTCCTTTCTCCGAGATTTTGACTTGACAAACTCAACTACCAACAACCCAATACCCAAACCAAGACTTAAACATGGTGATCTACTGAAATAACTCCCTTATACTCAAAATAAGTTTGGTGTAGATCATCCTTACCTAAGGTACAATTATGGTAAAACAAAAGAAACCATATTTCACAACTCACAAATCTTCATGCTTTTGAAACAACAAGATATGCATTTTTATGAAAGATAACCATGAATTATTACCATGCATCAAGGAGAATTAATCAATATTAACACCTTATTTCTACTGAAATTAAAGCTCACTAACAAAATCTTTCCAAATGATCAAAATCTTATAACATTCTAAGAGAAATCCACATGCATGCATGTCTTCAAGTTTTGAAAGCCAAACAACATGTTTTCTAAATATGTTTTACCAAGAAATTTACATGAAAGCCTAGCATGAGCTATATCTAGATGATCACTTAGCATGCAAGGAGTTTCATCAAATTTTCAGCATAAAATTCAAGCCATTATCACATAAACATGCAAAAATTGAACAAAGCAACAAGAATAGTCTTAAGGACCATTCATTCGGCTCCCCTATGGTCATGGCCGAATGAAATGGAAGGGAATGGCCTTTTAATCATCAAGAGTTTCCTTCTCAAGACTTGGCACTTATCCATTCCTTGTAGTCCTCTCAAAAAAACCCTAAACTCACAAGAATCAAGGTTGTACTTTGAGTTTCAACTAGAACCTTAACATGCAACTTTAAAACTTGAACTTTTTACTCAAAACTCTTTGGAATATATGTGATCATGGTATGAGAAGTAACATTTACTTGTGTAGAAGATGGAAACTTGGTGGAGGAATGAAGAAAATGGGGAGGGGGTTGGTCTCGGCTGAAAACCCGAGAGGAGGGAGAGAAGGGCCGAGAGTGAGATGGAGGAGGGAGGGAAGAAAGAGTGTGGTGGTGAGTGGAGTGTGAAATGATCATGGCACTTGCTTGTTTTACGGTTTTTGATTTGACAAAAATGAGTGGGAATGAGAATTGACAAGACTATCCCTCCACTTATACTTGGTTCATTTTGCATGCAAGGGTAAAGAAGGAATTTGGCTAGAAAAATAAGAGTTAGTGGGGTTGGAATTGTCCTCTTTGTCCTTGAAAAGAATGAAAGGGTGGTTTGCATGCAAGGGCTTTCTTGTAATTTGCTAAATATGACAACTAAAATTTATAAAGATTTATTTTTATAAAATAAAATACAAGTTCAAAAATTATAAAATTAATACCATAAAATAACTTGGATTTTTAGAAATTTTATAAAATTACTTTTGAATTTTGTGAACAAATAACTTTAAAAAGATATTTATTCAAGGTTTAAGATATTCCTTATAAATCAAAAATGAAATAAATAATTAAACTTTTGATTTGAAAAATCATATACCACATATTGAAAATTTAAGACGCGGATATTCTCATTCATACAAGCATACAATAGTTGAATATATTGGCATTCAGCTTTATAATTACACCAAATTTTACAATTAATATTACACGGAAATGCCGGTTGTAACATCCTCTCCCCCTTAAGGGATTCTGTCCCCAAAATCTAAGAGAACATATGAGGATACCGGAAATGCATATCAGACTCTAACTCCCAAGTCGATTCTTCGATCTTAGGGTTCCTCCAAAGCACTTTTACTAACTTTACTGACTTATTTCTAAGGCTCTTCTCTTGCCAGTCGAGTATTTTAACCGGTTGCTCCACAAATGACAGGTCTGCCTGAATTTCTACAGGTTCATATTCTATCACATGACTAGCGTCAGGATTATACTTCTTCAGCAACGACACATGGAACACATTATGCACGTGCTGATACTGAGGTGGTAAGGCCAACTCGTAGGCCACCTTCCCTACTTGACTCAAAATTTCAAAAGGACCTATGTATCTAGGTGCTAACTTTCCTTTCTTGCCAAATCTAGACAACCCTTTTCTAGGTGACACCTTCAACAAAATAGCTTCACCAATTTGGAATTGAACATCCTTACGCGCTGGATCCGCATACTTCCTCTGTCTATCTTGAGCAGCAAGCAACCTTTTCTGAATTAACTTGACTAAATCATGCAACTGTTGTACCAATTTCGAGCCGAGAATCCTTCCTTCTCCTACTTCATCCCAACTTGTTGGGGATCTACATTTTCGCCCGTACAAAGCTTCGTATGGTGGCATGCCGATACTGGAATGATAGCTATTGTTGTAAGAGAATTCAATCAACGGCAAGTGGTCGTCCCAACTTCCTGCAAAATCGATTGCACAACTGCGCAACATGTCTTCGATTGTTTGAATTATCCTTTCACTCTGGCCATCAGTCTGCGGGTGGTATGCCGTGCTCATATTCAACTTCATGCCAAGACATTCCTGAAATTGCTTCCAGAATCTCGAGTTAAATCGGGGATCTCTGTCTGAAACTATCGATACGGGTACTCCATGTCTTAGTACGATTTCACGCACGTACAGATGAACCAATTTGTCCAATGACGACTTCTCATTAATTGGAAGAAAATGCGCCGACTTCGTAAGACGATCAACTATAACCCATATAGCGTCATGCCCGGATTTTGTTCGCGGTAGTCCTACTATAAAGTCCATAGCGATATTTTCCCATTTCCATTCTGGAATCTTCAGGGGCTGAATTAATCCGCTTGATCGTTGATGTTCTGCCTTCACTTTCTGACAAGTATAACACTTCGCAACCC